>NW_026127537.1:0-20709 GCF_022985175.1 Labeo rohita
GGGGCTCCCCGGGCCACCCAACTTTTTCATGTGGCGAGCACAAATCTCGATGCTGAGCTGCTAACTGTTCGACTTGCTAGGATTAACCAGTTGTCGATATGTTTGTATCGGATCCCCTGGAGTCGCAAAGGGGCCAAAAATGCACCACACTTGGTAAGGGGGGGGAGAGTGCTAGGGGGGCGGAAAACCCGATTTGGTTCTTCCCAAAGCAAACCTCGGGAACCTTTTGGGGAAGGATGGAGACAGGGAAAATTCGCGTCTTTCAGATCATCGTCACAAACCAGTCCTCGGACCTGATTTGCGACATACTTGCTTGGGGGGGGTGAGTTTCTTGGGTCAGTGCGGGTTGATTTTCCCGGGTGGAGAATACACTCTGTCCCCTCGGGGGGCATGGCCCCGGGGGGTTGGCGGCGGTGCTGGTGATGCTGGTTTGGGTTTTTACGAATGGCACCCCGGCGGGGTTTCCCAAAAAGCCCCCGACCCGGGGGCCCCAAACTGTTGGGCGGGGACTTAAACCTCCGGCCCCTGATGATCGAATATGGGAGGTTAAACCCTGCTCCTGAATGGGCTCAGGCCGGTGGAGGTGGAGGTGTGGAGGTTTTGGAAAACTGGCCCAGGCGAGGTAGCTAGCCCAGGGCGCTGGTGTTCACTGGCAAAACATGGGGGAAAGCGCTCAGTTGTTGGTTTGGGCCCCGCTCCTCGGGCGTTAGTCTGGGGGTGAACCGGACGATGACGGGAGTGGTACTGCCCAGCGGCAAAAGGCCCCCCAGGCTTGGCCGTGAACGGGGGCCCCTTGCCCGAACGTGTCCGGGGAACCCATGCGGGCGGCTACGTGCTCGAGAACTAACTCTGCAGTGGTTTAGGCAGTGGGGAGTCCGGCGGGGCCCCGGGTCAACCTTGGAGAAACGCCCACGATGGAAGGATGGTGTTTTTCCCTTTGGGGAGTCGGGAGCCCGGGCGTGAAAATGTGAGTCCGGGGGCGTCTGGGGGGAGGAGGGCTGTCTCCCGGTGGAGGCGTTGGGGTTCTTAGAAGGGGCCCGGGTGTTGCAGGCTGGGGCCCCCCTGATCCTTCCTCGCGCCCTCCACCAGAAGGCCCGGCCGATAAAGTTGATGTTCTCTGGATCCCTGGTGTCCGGCCAAGTGATTGTGTCCCCACGGGAGCACCTCTGTAAAAGGATTTGGGGAGGGGCGTCACGGGGTGTGGTGGTGGGGGGCTCTTGGCTCGCCCCCTCTCTCTTCAACCCCCGGAGGGGGCCATGTGATCTGGGGGGTAAGACAGGCGGGTTGGAGGTGATGGTGTCACGTTGGTTTTGGCGGGAAGTCATCAGCTTTAGAGTTCTTGGATCGGGGGTATGACGGTGGAAATTGAAATTAAAAAGGGGCCCACCCCTTCTGGGTTCAACTCTTGGTTGCAATGCTGTGAGGTTCGGGTGTGGTCGGGGGTGGCGGGTCACCCCCCCGGGGACCATGCCCCTTTTTCCCAGAGCCCCGTGGCCCAGCTCCGGTCCCCCCCTTTAAACGCTGCTGGGGGGTTAAATTTTCTGGGAAAAGAAGCTGCAGGGGTGCAGCTTTCTCGGGCCTCGTTGTGAGAAAACGGCTCCTACGCCCCGGAGGCGTCCCCCAACGAAAAATGTTTTTGGATCAGGATGGATGGGGACGGGTGCAGTGTAAACGTGGCAGAGTGTCTTGTGCTTGGGTTGCTTCGGGGTGGGGTAAAATCCCCCAAAAGAGGGTTTTAGTGAGAGCAGTGAGAGGCCCCGCAGTGGAACTGAACCCCCGGAAAAAAATCGCCTTAGAAATTGGCAAACCCCAAAATCCGTAACTGTTTAGCGAGTGGGAGGGGCCAGCCCGCAGCCCCCACTTCTGGGGATCCATGGCCACACCCTGGGAGGAATGAAAAAACCAAAGGGAATGTGGTGGGGGCTTAAAAGAAATTTCTCCAACTTATAGTACAACTGGTGGGAGAAACCTCTGTAACCCCTTTTTCCCGGACAGGGGGATGCCCCTCTTGGGTCTTTAGTAGATTAAAATGTTATCAAGGTGGGAACACCTCTCCCCCGCTTGGAGAATTCTTTAAATAAGTGTTGGCAGCTGGACTGTTGCAGAGGCCGAAGGGCATCGAGGGTCTCGGGCCGGTGGGGGTTTTGAATGCCGTCTTCCCTTCACCCTCCCTGATGCGTCCCCGGTTGTATGGGTCCAAATCAATTGAAAAAGTGGGCACCCGAAGGCGTAGGGCGGTGTTGGTAAAAGGGAGTGGATGACGGGGTTTTTCACAGTGATCTGGTTAGCCCCCCCTAGTCCGCACAGAGACCCCTGTCCTTCTTTTGACGGGAAAAGAACCCCCGCCGGGCCCGGGGTGAGCTGGAGGTCGGATGAGCCTGGCGGGGCCCTCCGCCACTACTCCTCCATCACCAGTTGTTCTTGGGCGACAAAGGATACAGGTGGCCGGGGGGTCCGCGCCCGGCAGGACGATGCCAGATCGTGGGGGAGAGGAGGCAGCCGAGCGCGCTATCGCAAAACCCGGCCAGGTCACGGTACTGGCGGGGATAGCTTCCGGTCGACATCGGGGGGCCCCGGACTCCCCGCACGTCCCAACCGGCCCGGAGCAGACTCCTGACAGGTCGAAGTGAATATGCGGTTGGAGGTCCCGGAGATGAAGGGCGTGAGTGATGAGCCAGGGGGGGTCAAGGATGTGGGGGGTGGGAAGCGGTGACATAGAGGTGGGGTTTCTGGGTGAGTGCCGATGATCAAGGGGGAAATTTTTTGAGTGCGATGAGTAATGGGGCTAAAGCTGAGGGCGACCGTCGAGCGGGGGATGTTCAAAAGGTTGGGGTAAAGCCTCGGGTTTCAATCCCCAGCTGGGCAGCATAAGCCTGATGATGAATTCCCAGCGCACCGAAACAGCAAGCGGGGTCTCGATCCCTTGGTGGCCCATGAGGGTTGATATGTAAACCGGGGAAAAGAAGGGCTTAGGGTTAGTTTCGCAACAGTGGGACCAGATGAAGACCTCCCCCTCTTCACCTGGTCTGTCCGTTTCCGGCCGAAAAGGGCAGATACTCGGGGATGGGCCGGGGGCGCAATGGCCCCCACAGGCCCTGCGGTAGCGTCTGGCCCTCTCTGCCCCTGCGGGAGGTGCGCCCCATTTGCTGGGTTCCCCCCTCCCGGGCGGGGTGGGTCGGGGGACTGGTGGAGCGGTGGAGGCGCGTGACAGCGTGGGAGGCAGATGGTTCTGGAGTCCCCTGGTAACCGGTGAAACCTGTGAAAACGGAAAACAGATTTAGTGGGTGACTCATCTGCTGATCCCCCGGGGGGGCTGGATCTGCCCTCCCGGGTGTCAGGGAGCTCCCGCCCGCCAAATTTCTTTGGGCCCGGGGGGAAAGTCCTTCGTGGCGGCGGGGCGGCGTTGGACAAGTGGTTTTTAACGGAGAGAGTCCGAAAATTTAGTGGTGTTTCTGCTGGCTGGCTCCCGCGGGGGGTAGGCGTGAGTCGACCTCCCCTCGCTCTCAGGGGTGCTGGAAGACGGTTCTGAGTTCGGTGGTAAAAGGGTGGGTAGAATGTGTGATGTCCCCCTCGGCCTTCCCGAACCGCCGTGCCTGGCTCCTGCCCTGGAGGGAAGTGAAGTCGTCCCGTCGGTGGGGGGTAACGTATGGGTGGAACTCAAAAACCAAACTGAGTTATAAAAAAAGTCACATTTGGTCCCCGGGCCCATCCCATTTTTCCGGGGGTGAGATCTTAGGGTGACTGGCAGGGGGGGTTGGCGGATTGGTTCGGCGGGAGGAGCCTGAGAGCGGCCAGGTCATCATGATCCGCCTGCAGGGCGGTGAGATCCGAACGGAGGTTCTCGCACTCCGTCCGAAGATCTGCTGTCTCAGTGCGCAGCGCGTGATCTCCGTCCGGAAATGCACCAGCTCCTGCCGCAGATTCATAATTTCCATAGCCTGCTACCGGATCACTCCCACCAGCTGTTCCAAATCCGCCGGGACCATCTCGGGACCAGACATTCTGTCACGGAGGCAAGACAAGAAATGAAAGATCGAGGAAAGGTCCCTGTGTAGGTGACGGAGAGCTCAACGCGGATATGCACGAACGAGCAGGTTAATCACGCAGTTGATCTGAGAACGCTCCGATAAGGAGTAGAGATTCCCAAAAGGAAATCTGCGTTTCACACGCACACAGACAAATACACAAAAGCTCCGAAGAGCGGTACTCACGTGAGTAGAGCAGAGGAGAGATGAGGCGACCTTCAACAGAGTCCCGATGAACTCAATGTCTGGGCCAACCAACCTTTTCTTCCTGTTTATATACCCACGGAGATTATTTCCCTGGACTCGACTCACGTATCCGGGAAAAGGGGTGTTTCACACACAGGACACTGGAAACAAATTAACTTAAAGTAATAAAGAAGTGACTACTGAATTTTTTTTTTTATCAGTTTTTTTTTGTACCAGATTATAGGAGCGTAAAGAGTATTGATTAATTATTGATAATTTTACAGATAAAACGTTAACTATACCCATCAATAATGAGAAACTTTTCTGTGAAATTAAAAAATTTCAGTAAAATTTACAATTTATGATTGATGGGGAATTTATCTGTGTCATGATTTGGGGTAACACTTGATGGTTAAAGAATAGGTGAAAGTTAAAAATTTTTCATTATTTTTTTTAAAAAACCTGAATAAATGCTGATTAATAAATGAATGCACTTTTTTTGCTTTTTAATGTTTAGAATGTAATTTTTTTGTAATGGGCTTTATGTATTAAATATTCATAAAAATTCTATAGTGATTAAAAAAACATTAGAATAAGGTTTTTTTTTTTTTATAGCAGAAAATGTTTATGAGTTTTTTTTTATACCATTTAAAGGTGGTAGGAGCACATCCTCTGGACCAGACTAAAGGTGAGAAGTAAAATTTAAAATATGGAAGGGGGGGTTTTTGGGTTGTTAGGACGTACTAGTCACGCCCACCAACGTAAACGTAACGCCCCAACAAAAAGGGAATAAAAAGTTACGTCGCTGGTAGTTTTTTGGGTACTCCGACCAATCTGGCCTTTATATCACGCCCTCAAACGTGCCAGTTTGGTCACTGAGACGTACTCCCCAGCCCAGGACATACAAAATAACTGCCACGACAAATATGGGAATCACAAAGTTATGTTTTGGAACGTTATTTG
The DNA here is from genome assembly GCF_022985175.1 of Labeo rohita. Taxonomy (NCBI): domain Eukaryota; kingdom Metazoa; phylum Chordata; class Actinopteri; order Cypriniformes; family Cyprinidae; genus Labeo; species Labeo rohita. The sequence goes on from NW_026127537.1 coordinate 5,175, forward strand.
GTATGTCGCTGCGACGAATATGGCCCTTTTCCAGTAACGTTGTCACGACGAAACTGTGTTGCTGGGTATTTAGCACCGTCAGTACCTCCGACAACCGGCCTGGGCAGGGCAACCCCCAAATTGCAGTGTGGTGACAACGGGATGACAACTCCCCCCCTTGCCCCACCCTAATGTTGCCCATGCACACAATATATTATGTAAACAAAACTTTTATTTTGATGTGCCCAGCACAATAATTATTATTATTATTATCTGCAATTAAAAGTTCTTTATTATTCTTTTAATTTATAATTAATTAAGAATTGTATTACTTAACTTATATTATACATTTATTTTACATTAATATTAAGAATTACTATAGTATTCAAATTGATTAATTAATATATTATTAATAGAAATATTTTAATTCAGATATCCAAATATTATTTAACATCAGTATTATTATTATTATTATTTTAACAACTATTACAAAGTTTAGGGCAGAAGAAATTTTTCATATTTGTTAATTTTTATAATTAATAATATATTTTTTTATTTTTTTTTTTTAAAAATTTTATATACAATATTTATAATATTCAGATTGATTAAATAATAATAATTATAGAAAAAAAATGAATTGTAATAAGAAGAATTTGTTACGGGGGGAGAGACGGGGGAGGCGAGCGGATCCATATGGGGTTTTTTTCAATGGACAAGACAGATACATAGTCGTACAGGGGGGGTCAAACAAGGGTAACAGGAGGTAGGAGGAGAGACGAGAATAGTCCTTAAGGCAGAGGATAGTCCAAAGGCAGGCGGAGAACAGAGGGAAAGGGGGAGCCAGGCGGGGGGATAAAAAAACACAAGGAACAAGAAAAAAGGGAACGCTAAACACTAAATACTATACAACAATCCGTGATTAGCAGGGGGAAAGAGGGGCAGGTGCTGGGTTTGGGTCACATGTGCTGAGCAATCAGCTGATGATGACAGATGTAGCCCGGGGGTGTGGACACAGTTTGAGGTAATGCGGGGGTGAGAGTGACATCTGGGGTGAGGGACAGGGGACACCGACCAGATTTGTGACATACCCCCCCCCGGAGGGGCCCCAGACGTCCAACAAAAACAGTCCGGGGGAGGGGGGGAGGGCCGGGAGACTGAGGCAAAACCCGGGTGGGGAGGAAGCCCTCCGGGGCGGAGCCGGAGGCGGAGCGGAGGCGCGGAGCCCTAGGGAGCCGGAGGCAGAGCGGAGGCGCTGGAGCCCTCCAGGGCGGAGCAGGAGGCAGAGCGGAGGCGCTGGAGCCCCCAGGGGGGGAGCAGGAGGCGACCACCCCCCGGGGGCAGAACAGGAGGCGGAGCAACCTCCAGGGCAGAACAGGAGGGGAGCAACCCTCCAGGGCAGAACAGGAGGCAACACCCCTCCGGGGCGGAACAGGAATCTGCGTCATGGTCTGAGACCGGGGGAAAGCAGGGACAGGGGAGGCAGACAGAATAGGGGGAGGCGAGCAGCCCTCCGGGGCGGAACAGAGGCGGGAGGGCAGCAGCCCTCCAGAGTGGAACGGGGGCGAGACTCCGGGCGGACCCGGAGGCGGAGCGTGAGGCGCTGAGCCCTCCAGGGGGGGAGCCGGGAGGCAGAGCGGGGGCGCTGGAGCCCTCCAGGAGAGCAGGGGTGCAGCCACCCTCCGGCAGAACAGGAGGCGGAGAAACCCCTCCGGGGCAGAACAGGAAAACTGGGCGGAACAGGAACTGCGTCATGGTCTGAGACCGGGGGAAAGCAGGGACAGAGGAGGCAGACAGAATAGGGGGAAAGGGGCAGCCCACCAGGGCGGAACAGGAGGCGGAGCGGGAGGTGCGGGCCCCCCTTTGGGAGCAGAACAGGAGGCGCAGCAGCCCCCCGGGGACGGAACAGGAACCTGACATAGTCTGGGCCCGGGGGAAAGGGACAGGGGAAACAGAGCACGGAGAGGAGCAGAGACGTTGTAAGGGGACGCGTCCATGGGGGGCTCAAGCCACAGCTGACACCTCAGGAGGCATTGGCGCAGCTTCTCTGACTGGCGGGAGCTCTGGAGCAGGTTTTTGACCAGGCGGGAACTTGGGCAGACCGGGCCGGCGGGAGTTCTGGAGCGAACTGGTGAACAGATATGACCCAGGGGTCGACTGGTGAACAGACGGGCCTCAGGAGCTGACTGGGGAACAGACGGGGCCCCAGGAGTACGGGTGCAGCCCACACACACCAGAGGAACCCCATGAAAGGGAAAAGCAGCAGCAGGGGGGAGGACCTCCTTAATAGTTTCTTTGGGGACGCTGATGCCGCTGAGAGTTAACTGCTCTACTGACACTAGGGGGGGATCCAGTACACTGGTTATCACGATGGGCCATGATCTTGGGATGTCTGACGAGATGCGACTTGACTTTGGGTTGTGGGCGGGGGATGACCTGACCTGGGCCGCGGACAGGGCATGGTAAAGCTCTGGGGGGTCAGGCGGATGTGACGGGACTCTGGGCGGCGGGGGGGACATGACGGGGCTCTGGGGGGTGGCAGGACGCACGGGGCTCTGGGCGGGCAGGCGGACGTGACGGGGCTCTGGGCCGCGGGCGGGGACGGAGGGACCTTGGGGGGCCCGGGCGGGGACGTGACGGGACTTTGGGGCCCGCGGGGGGACGGACTTTGGCGGGAGATTGGCTGTGACTTGACTTAATTTGTGAAGATCAGTAGGGAACTGACTTGACTTTGGAGATCAGCGGTGACTTGACTTGGCTCATGAAGATCAGCGGAGATTTGACATGAAACCCAGCGGGGATTGAACTAGCTTGTGAAGATCAATGACTTTACTTTACTTAAGAACCACGGGTGTGACGTTTCTGGACTTGGAAGTTGACTGGACTTGGGAAACTTGACTGACTTGGAAGTACAGCTTTGGCTTTACTTGACTCTGGAACAACAGTCGAGTTGACCGGGACAGGAGACATGGTGTAACTTGACTTGACCTAGTGAACAGCTGGAATGTGACTTGACTCGGGAGAACAGGGGTGACTTGGGTTGACCTGGGGAAAAGCTGTGACTTGGGTTGACTCGGGGGGAACAGCAGCTGGACCTGGCTTTGACCCGTGTCTTGACACCAGGGGGGCCGCCGAACATGAAGGGGCATTTTAGCTGCCCATACCGTACAGGGGTCCAGCACGTGGGGCCCTCATGACCACAGGGGGGTCCGGGTGCTGACCACAGGTTCTGGAATGGTGGCCATCTTGTGAGTGGCTTGGGGACGGGGCCATCTTGTGCAGTGGCTCTGGCATGGCAGCCATCTTGTGAGTGGTTTCGTGGCAGCCATCTTGTGCAGTGGCTCAGGGAATGCCATCTTGTGGACTGGCTCTGGAATGGCGGCCATCTTAGAACAGGTTTGGGGTTGGCGGCCATCTTGTGAACAGGTTTGGGGATGGCGGCCATGACGGGTGCAGACTCTGGACGGGCGGCAGGCGTGGCGTGAGCAGGCCCTGGAGCGGCAGGCGTGGCGTGAGCAGGCCCTGGAGCGGCAGGCGTGGCGTGAGCAGGCTTTGGCTTGGTGGATGGGCTTGACCAGGCTGTGGTGTGGTGGTTACTGCGGGATTGCGGGGTCCCTCGTCTGCAATCCCAACAGTGTATGGTGATCTGCTTAAGAACAAGGCATGATCGATATATATTGTTATCCATTTAGCTAAATTTGTTTCATGGTTGTTGTTTTAAATTTATTTACATATTGCAGTTCCGTTTCCCTTTAATGTGTCTTTTTTTATTTATTTATTTTATTTTATTTTTTTGCCTGCTCTCGATTTGCGCTTGTCACTCGAGTCTGACTCTAGTCTTGCTTTGTCCAGTGCTCCATTTCTCTGCCAGTTTTGACTGCTCGTTTCAACCCAGCTCTGCCTGTTCCCTCTGATGGCTCTTCGGCTCACTGACGTTCTACCCGCTGCCGACCTCTGCCTGGATTTGGTTTTCCCGTTTTCGAAATGTCAACCCGAGCCTGTGGGGGCTTGCTGATCCGTTATGTATATTTTCTGTTTATTCAATACATTACCAGCTTCCGAGTACTTAGTTAACCCGACACAAAAAGCGGGATCGTTTAAATTCTTTTGCAGTGGGCCGCAGAAACATATGTGTTTGGCTGTGTGGGCCGTGAGATAAAAAAGGTTGGGAACCACTGGCTTTATTCAATGGTTCGCACACAATGACACAGGCAGGGTCAAGGAATAAAAGAATCTGACATTACAGAAGAAGTCATTTATGAAGAAATTCAAAGGCAGTATGACAAACGTGCATTGTTCCCTGACTTTACTACACTTCCATATGGCTTCTGACAACGTTTAAACACTAGGGAAATACAAGACACAGAAGGGTTTGACACGCGACTCCAGTGGCCTTTTGCTGCCATAGTATCGGGGTCTAGCAACTGTGGGAAAACGTTTTTTGTAAAAATGTTGTTGCAAAATGCTGGAAAACTGGTTTCTAAAGAAATTGGCAATATTGTTTTCATTTATTCTGTATGGACACCATTGTATGACAAATTGTTAAAGATGTATAATCATGATATTAAATTTATTGAAGGAATTCCACAGACTCTGGATGACGATGTTTTGTTTCCTGTCAATAAAACATCTCTTGTTGTGATTGATGATTTTATGCAGGAAGCATCCAGTAACAAGGAGGCTGAAAAACGTTTCACAGTCTATGTACACCATAAAAATTTAAGTGCTATTGTTACTGGGTAAACGAGACGAGAGGCGAGCGGATCCACATGCGAGCTTTTATTAATGGGACGAGGCAGAAACATGGTCAAACAGGCAGAGTCCAACAGGAGCAAACGGGAATAACACAGGCAAAACGTAGAGAATAATCCAATCAAGCGCGATAGTCCAAAAGGCAGGCGGCTAGACAGACAAAAAACGAGATAACCAGGTGGGAAAAGACAAAACACTGGGAACTAGGAACTCGGAACAAGAAACTAGGAAAACGCTAAGAATACAACAATACAACAATCCGTGGTTTGCAAGTGGAAAGACCGGGGCTTTTATAGCGCCGCTGATTGGTCGCGGGTGAAGTGCAATGGCTGATGGGGAATGTAGTCCGGGGTGTGGTGCAACAGTCTGTGTGTGACAGGGCGAGAGTGACATCTGGCGGCGGCGGACAGCGGATATATATATATATATATATATATATATATATATATATTTTTTTTGTATATTTCAGTATAGTATTACTTTAGAAATGTAGCAAATATCTGTCTTATTAAATTTTGTATCATGTCAGCTTTGAACTTATCAATTTTGAAAAGAGCAAGTAAACTTTATCATCTGATACAGAAACAGCTAACTCTGGTCAATATGTCTCCTCACCAATCACAACCTTTTTTATATTCACTGTTTAATCACCCTCTTCTTGTATATTTCAACAATGAATTAGCATTTTTTATATTCACTGTTTAAAGGAAAAAAAAATATATTATTAAAGAAAGTTTGATATAAAAACTGTTTTATGTGCAATATAAATGGTTGTTATATGGTTATATACATGGTCAACTGCGTATAAATTCAGCACCCAAGAATTTTGACAGTAATTCCAGAGAGCATGTCATCAAAGCCCTAGTTTATGTGTATCAGTTTGAAAAAAAAAAAAATTAGTAGCTGTGCAATTGTGCAAACAATTGTTAAAAAAAAAAGAAAAGAAAGAAGGAAAAAGCCTCACCAGTTTTGGGCTCTGCAGCATCTTTTGCTCCAGGCTAAGCAGTTGTGGAAGGTTTTGCAAAGGCAGCAAGCCTTCCTCAATATCCAAAAGCTGCCCCTGGTCCTCCTGCAGCTGCAGCAATCTGAGGATGGTGGATTGTTGGTCCAGCACCATCTCTGATTTAGTTAAAACCTCCCTCAGCAGGGCTATGATAAAGACATTTACAATACTTTACAATGCTGTAACAAAACTCCATCAGTCTTATTAATAACCAATAAACATGTAGTAAGATGACTGAGTGGAAATCACTGTTGGACCAACCTGGTTCTGATGATTGCTGGGGGGAAATTCTGAACATCTGACAACCCTGCAGTGCTATAAAAGAATACTGTTCTAAGTGAATTGAGGAAAAAGTCCTACAAATTAAATACTTACAAAAGAAATTCAAACCGAAAGCAAAAGAATACACTCACATGGCAGCTTTGCAGCATCTTTGTATACATCCCTTGTGGTGCTGGTGGTGCTGCTGTTGGCAAAATGGTGGTGGGAACAGGGGGGGAAGTGTTGTTTGGGATGACTGCAGGGAGGTTTATAGTAGGGGCACGTGGAAGAAGTTGCATGGGGGGTGGGCCAGACTCCTCCTCCGAGTCCAGTAAACAACCTCCAGGTGGGCCGAACACTCTTCCTATTTTAAAGGAGTCATCGTATGCCCATTTTCCACAAGTTGATATGATTCTTTAGGGTCTTAATGAGCAGTGTATAATATACTTTGGTTAAAAAATCTCAATGGTTGTGTAAAACAACACCCTTTTTACCTTGCCAAAATCAGCTCTGCAAAAATCATCTCATTCTGTTTGAGGCTGCTTTAAATGCAAATGAGTTGTGATTGCCCCGCCCCTCTGTTCTCTCTGTGGAGTGACGAGCCTGTTTACTTTAGCCGCATTTAGCTACGCTTAGTCACTAAACTTGCTAACTAGCACATTATTAGGAAAGGCGATCGCAAAGATTCATTAAAAAATTCCTTATACTCACTTCTGCTGTAAGTGAAGCTGGATCAGGAATACTTCACTTGAACATAGACGGATATATGTAGATCGGGAGGCGCATTCCATTCTCAAATGTAATCCACTGCATCTTCAGCGGCTTAGATGTCAGGAGTAAATGACGACCACTATGTTCTTTACATCCAGCATCGAAACAAAGAGGTCAGACTATTACAGCGTAATCGGTAAGACGCTCATGTCAATCAACTATTGTGTGAGCGGCCTCTGTGGGTGAGATGCCACAATCTGAGAACGGCTCGATTTGAAAAAGGGGATATTATTTTTACAGATTAATTAAAAACCACTGCATGGATTTTTATCATTAGGGTAGATGTGTACATACACTGCCAACACACATTAATGTTCAAAAAAACATGTAAGTGAACTTAGCATCCGATGACCCCGTTAACATAGAAAATATATTTTATAATCATGTCCTTTTACATGTTATGATTTATTATAATTTTTTACGTCAAATTCAGATCCTAAAAACAAGAATGTCGACTGCCGTACCCATGACTTCTTTTGTCATCGAGCTGCAACAATCAGTACAAACAACATCAGCTGGGACTGTGACAAATGGTCCCGCGCCTGTTCACGCACAACAGGTAGCAGGACTTTCACCTCTTTATGGACTTCAGGGATTTTTAAAAGGCAAACCAAAGGCCCTTGGGGTGAGAAATGTCCCACATAACTTTTATTTATTTATTTTTATTTGTGCATGTTAGTGTGAGGTAAGAAAAGTAAAGGAAGGAGCACACTCATTAACAAAGCATATGCAATTTTTATTGAAAGTGATGACTTTCCTGCTTGGCATTGTGTCTACAGTTTATGCAGAATCCATCTTTGTCTATAGTGGTATTCCTTACTGGGGGTCTCTTATCATAAGAAATCATTCAGTTTAGTGTTTTTTTTTCTTTTATATTGCAAGCTACAGAAGGTAGTCATTCAAAAATGCCTTTTACCACCAAGTGTATCACCGCCACAAGGACATGACAGTAAATACAACAGTTTGAGAAATCAACACCGGGCAGCACAAAAAGACAGTTGTCCACATTGCTCAGTAATGCTAGAACTAATCAAAACAAAGTGTTCGTGCATTTGTATTATTTTATTCATTTGTTTATTACCAATACTACTACTACTACTACTATTATTGTTATTATTATTTATGGTTGAAGTTTTGAGTGTTTTTAGCTAATCAGGTGATTCAAAGGCATTAACTATCACTCTGACTGACTCACTTTACTTGTGCACTGACTGGGAGCTGATTGAGACACAACCAGAGATTTAGTTTTGGTTTATTTTTCTTTCAAACAGAAGCACATCTGGTGAAGCAGCTGAGATCCACATTACACACTATTATAAAGATGGAGTTTATTAAAGAGGAGATTGAAGACATGATGGATGAAGAAGCATTCAGAGTAAAACATGAAGATACTGAGGAACAAATAGGTTGGTTTTGATTCTTAAAGATGAATTATTTTGTTCTGTACATTTTCTCAGTTCATTTGCCTTTGCCATGTGTTTTTGTACTCTTGTCTGTGCTCTTGCATCTTTCGCTCCTTTGTTTTTTGAAAGGATTTCAGCTTCATTTAATGCTTTGTTTATTTTTATAATTTTAATAAAATAACAATGTTAGTATAAAATCTACACACATTTAAGAAAAGCCAAGTAATTATAGTTATGTGGGATTTATTTCTACATTATTACATTGCAAAATTTAAAAACGGTCAAATTGACTGTCTTAGTAGTTGCAGTGTTAATTCTTCAATGTTAATGCCTATTGCTAAGATTGAGTAACATCTTTGCATATGAAATATGCACATATGGAACTATTTTGAATATATTACTTTCACTTTTACAGCTGCCAAGATGAACTAATCCTGAAAAGTTGTCTGACTCACTTTATCTCACTTTATATGCAAAATAAACTGACCTGACTAGTGCTGCCCCACTAATAGTCAGTTGAACATTACTCGATGAGAAGAGGCTTAGTCACTAAACATTTTATTAGCCAGTTAATTGCAGAAAAAAAAATGGTCTGTGTCCATGAAGGACAGATCTGACCTTGAGGTAATTACAGTATCAACCTAGTAATCAACCTGTTGGAAACTCAGAAGCGAAGACCAGGAGACTCTTAGGCTCTTCAGCAGAGTTCTTTATTGAGAATGTGCTGTGTGGTGCTGCAGTCATTAAAAGTCTAACTAAAGCCCCGTTCACGACTTCTGTCGCTGCATGTCGCCAGAGGCTGGCGACAAGGTTGCTAGTGGGCGTTCCCACTACTGGTTGCCTTGACAGCGAATCGGGTTTCTTGCCACTAAATTCAAACTTTTTGGAGGCAAAAGACTAAATATAATATAAATATAAATTAAATCTGTACATACAAACAAAAACGAATGAGAAGCAGAGACTACTTTTTTTCATTAGTATGTTTATCTATGGCTGAGAGAGGAGAACGATCACATGAGATCTACCGTCTTCTTTCCTATTGGCTGTCGCTCCTGAAAGTCGCTCTTCATTTGCATAAAGTTGAGAGATTCTGAACTTTGTCGCGTCGCTAGACACACCCCATCCGGTCGCCAACGGTCGCTGTAGCTCGATGTCACGCTTGTCGCCAGAAATCGCCAGCTCTCCATTGAAATGAATGGGATCGCCTCTGGAGCTGACTCGTGGTCAGACGGGGCCTCTGTAGCAGACTTGAGACCAGACAGGACCTCTGGAGCAGACTTGTGATCAGTTGGGAGCTCTGGAGCAGGCTTGTGATCAGGTGTGAGCTCTGGAGCAGGCTTGGGATCAGGCGCGACCACAGAGGCTGACTTGTGAACAGACGTGACCTCAGGAGCTGACTTGTGAACAGACGTGATCTCAGGAGCGGACTCTGGGCGCTCCGACGAGACGTGACTTGACTCTGGGCGGTCAGGTGGGATTTGACGTGACTCTGGGCCGTCAGGCGGGACATGACTTGGTTCGTGGAGATTGGCTGTGACTTGACTTAATTCGTGAAGATCAGTGGTGACCTGATTTGACACGTGAAGCCCAGCGGTGACTTTAACTAGCTTGTTAAGATCAATGACTTTACTTGACTTAAGAACCACGGCTGTGACGTTGCTTGACTCAGGAACCACCGCCTTGACGTTGCTTGACGCAGGAACGACCGCCTTGACGTTGCTTGACGCAGGAACGACCGCCTTGACGTTGTTGGACTTGGAAGCTTGACTGGACTTGGAGGCTTGACTGGACTTGGAGGCTTGACTGGACTTGGAAGCTACAGCTTTGGCTTGACTTGACTCTGGAACAACAGTCGTAGCTTGACTTGGCTCATGAGGATCCGCTATAACCTGGCTTGGCTCATGGAGATCCGCTGTACCGGGACTTGACTCATGAACACCATGGCTTGACTCAGGAACAACAGCTGTAGCGTGACTTGACTTGTGGGGAACAACTGTGACTTGGCTTGACTCGTGGGGAACAGCTGTGACCTGGCTTGACTTGTGGGGCACAGCTGTGACCTGGCTTGACTCATGGAGAACGGCAGCTGTGTCTTGACTGGACTCTGTGTCTTGACTTGACTCTGTGTCTTGACTTGACTCAGGGGTAGCCGCCACGACATGAAGGAGCGCCATTTTAGCTGCCCATACCGTCATTAGGGGTGTGTCCAGCACATGGGTCATCATGACAACAGGTGGCGTCCGGGTGCTGACCACAGGTTCTGGAATGACGGCCATCTTGTGCAGCGGCTTGGAGACGGCGGCCATCTTGTGCAGTGGCTCTGGCGTGGCAGCCATCTTGTGCAGTGGCTCTGGCGTGGCAGCCATCTTGTGCAGTGGCTCTGGCGTGGCAGCCATCTTGTGCAGTGGCTCAGGCGTGGCAGCCATCTTGTGCAGTGGCTCAGGAAAGATGGCTGTAACTTGACTTGACACAGAAGACACAGCTGCAATTTGACTTGACCTGGAAACTTGACTTGACCCGGGAAATGCAGCTGCAACTTGACTTGACTTGGGAACTTGACTTGAATCAGGACACGCAGCTGCAACTTTAAATGGCTCTGATATGGCAGCTGTGACGTGACGGAGCTCTGTTTCCGCCGCCATCTTGTGGACGGGCTCCGCTGTCGCCGCCATCTTGTGAGCGCACGCCGGCGCCACCGCCACCGCCATCTTGCAAACGGGCACCGCAGTCGCCGCCATTTTGTGCACGGGCTCTGTTGTCGCTGCTGTATCATGAACGCGCTCCGACGCGGCCGCCATCTTGTGAACGGGCGCAGCTGTTGCCGCGATTAGATGAGTGCTCTCCGCGGCAGTCGCCATAGCTTGAGCGCGCTCCTGCACGGCTGCCATTTCACGAGCGATCCAAGCGGCAAACGTGTTTGTGGGATCGTGCTCCGGCATGACCGCCAATCTGCTGGTGGGACGCGCGGTCGCCTTTACCGTGTTGTCGCGTTCCCTCTCTGCGACCCCCACGGTGCACGGCGAACCCACACACAACAACGCAAAGTTCAAAAATGCAGCCAGAGATGAGCGCGGACCCTCGCGTCTCAGCCTCGCCTTTAAAGGCTTATTTATGCCGTCACAAAAGATCTCAATAATTGTGCAGTCCGGGAGGGTGGAATAATTGGCAATAGCCAGAAACTCACGGATGTGTTGTTCTAGTGTGCGTGTCCCTTGTTTTATTCTGAAAAGAATTCTGTCTGTGTCCATATCTGAATGTCCGGGGGTGAAGCTGCTGGATCCTGTGGTGACGGATTGTTCTGTAACCGGATGAACGAGACAAGAGGCGAGCGGATCCATGTGCAAGCCTTTATTTGGAGGACGAGACAGATACATAGTCGGGCAGGCAGGGGTCAAACAACGGTAACAGGAGTGTCAGAGGCGAGACGAGAGAATAGTCCTTTACGACGAGCGATAATCCACAAGGCAGGCGGCTAGACAGAAGGAAACGAGAAAACCAGGCGGGAGATCAAAAACTAGGAACTAGGAACAGGGAACAAGAAACTAGGAAATGCAAACACAGGGAATAACAACAATACAAGAAGTGCACTGGGAAGGACCAGGGCTTTTATAGAACGCCCGATTGGTCACGGGGGCTGACGCAATCAGTGCGGTGGAGGATGGGAGATGCAGTCCGGAGTGTGGTGCAACAGTCAGAGTGTGTAGGTGAAGTGAGAGTGACATCTGGTGGTGAGCGGACAACGGGACACCGACCAGATTCGTGACAATAACAAACATAAGACATGTTATAATTTAAGTAATCATAATAACAAAAATGTCTGTTAAAATATATATTTATTAGATTTTCTTATTTAAATTACAAAAATTTAACAAATCAATAAAAAAATCTTATTGCAATATTGAATTTTTTTAAATAATAGTCAGTATTTATTAATAATAAACAAAATATTAATTTTATTTCATTAATAAAAGATAACATAAATTATGTTGTAATTGTACATCAATATAAATTATTATTATGAATTTATTTATTTATTTTCTTATCATATTAAGGAAAAATACAATTAAATGCTATAATAAGAAAATATTAAATATGATGGATGTTTTTTACTTATTATTATTTATTATTGTTGTTAATTTAATTTTATTATCAAAAGATAAATAATGTTGGAATTGCAATATGTACATTAATATCAACTATTATTATTATAATTATTATTCATTGTAATTGTTATAATATTCAGCAAAAATACAAATAAATATATTTAGCATTATTATTATTATTATTATTACTATTATATTTTATTATTAAAAGCTAACAAATTATTTTGTAACTGCAATATGTACATCAACATCAATTATTATCATTATTATTATTATTGCAATTTTTTGTAATACTATATAAAATATTATTTCTACTTTATTGTAAATATACGCAAATAAATAAAAACTCTTAAATTACTGTTACATATTGCACTGTAAAATAAAATTTCAGTATTTAATAATAATAATAATAATAACAAAAATAATAACTAAACATTTTTTTATTTTAATCAATTTAACAAATGAGAAAAAAAATTACAGTTGCAATAATCCAACTGTTCTGTAAAATAAAAAGCGAGTATTTAATAATGCAATAATAATATCTAAAATAGTATTGTAAAATAGTTTTTCTTTAATATAACAATTAGAACAAATCAACAACAACAACAACAACAACAATAATAATAATAATAATAAGAGCTTTGCTAAATACTATTTAAATGATGAAAACAAATCCATAAAATTTGTAGTTGTAAGTAAAAAAAAAAATGTTATTAGTTAATAAGTTATTATTATTATTATTATTATTAATGAATATTTAGTTTTTGCTTTATTTTATTATTATCTTATATTAAATAATATTTTGGCTTTTACTGAATAAAAAGGAAGATATCTATTGACTTTTCGTTAAGGAAAATATTGAAGTAGTATTATTGCATTACGTTTGGTTTTTGTAATTTTAATAATCAAAGTATAATTAATTTTATTGATTTATTAATTTATATAATTTTGTTATGATTATTGCTTTTTTTATTATTATTTTATTATTTTTTTATTATAATATTTATTATAATTTACATTATAAAAATAGACAAAATAATTTTATTTTATTATTAAAATGCTGACTTTTTATGATATATGATTATTGTAATATTTATAGTTTGTTTTACTTACATAAAATGTATATTTATTATTGTTATTATTATTAATAAATGCATTATTACATACATACATATTATTATAGCATTATTATAATCATAACATATTTTTATTGATTTGTTATAATTGCAATAATTGAATTTGAAATAATTAAAATTAATAAAAAGTGTTGATACAAATGTCAGTTGAAGTAATGTTTGCATTATATTTATAATATAATTGTTCATATAAATTCAATATATATTTAATAATAATATATTTATTTACAAAAAGTAAATAAAAACAGTAAATCAAAAATATGATTTTGGCTATAAATACACTGTGATTAAAACATGAATCTCAGAAAATATTTTAAAATATATTCTGACAGCTTCTTTCACCTAATTAAGAGATCTTATAATCATTTAATACAGCTTTACTGTAGTTACAATAATATATTTTAATAAATGCTGTGATTAATGTCATATTTTATAATGTCAGAAACTCATTTCAGTCTTGTGAGGAATCGATTATATTCATGATACAAACATCAATTAAAATCTCAAGTTGATTTATCATTGTGTTTTATTACTTCTGTACCAAAAAATAGAGAAATGAATTACATGTTCTTCATCAATCATGATTATTGTCACGAATGCGGTCTCTGTGACTCCTCCTGTCTCGCGCCAGCGGGAACCCTCACCCGAATACTGACTCGATTTCCCACAATCCCGTGCCTGGGGACTCCCGCTTCCGGTTCCGGGTCGCCCGGGTCACTTCCTCTCGGGCGGCCATTTTAGCGTGCCGTGCCGGTTCGCCCTTTGCGAAGTTTTGTCGGCTATGTCCCCAATCCTGAGCGTTTTTCTATCGGACTGTCTTACTGTTGCCAACTGGACTGTTTATACCGTGTGTGAACCTTTTCTGCCAGCCTTGTATCGACCCCCGCCTGTCTTACGGATTACTGCCTTTGATCGCCGCCTGCCCCGACCTTTTGCATGGACTGTTATTACTCGTCTGCATTTGCCTTCACCACGTCAGTCTGCCGTTGTTGACCACAGCCTGTTTACTCTGTCCGATTTAATAAAACTGCTGCAAATGGATCCCACGTCTCATGATTCATCAGTAGCCGCGTCACAGAAAACTTCGCCACAAACGGATCCAGCGACAGTTTCCCAGATCGCGTCTGAGATGTCAGCACAAGCCACCATGCTAACCCAGCACCAGCAGCAACTGGATCGCCTGACCGCCCTGACGGAACAACTCGTGCAGGCAATCCAAGGTATGCGGACCACTCCGGCGGCACAACCAGTCACTGCCAGCCCGAAGCTCGCTTTCCCGGAGAAATTCGACGGGACCGCTGCTAAGTGCAAGGGATTTCTGCTTCAATGCACGCTATTTGTCAACCAGCAACCTAATCTGTACACATCGGATGAGAGCAAAATCGCCTTTGTTTGCTCACTCCTCACGGGAAAGGCTCTCGAGTGGGCCACCGCGGTCTGGGATCTGGGCCATTCTTCTTACCCCACGTTCACCACTTTCCTCCGGAGCTTCAAAGAAGTATTTCAACCCACCTCGGAGAGCGGCGAGGCCGGAGAACAGATCGTCGCGCTTCGTCAGGGCCGACGCACGGCCGCGGATTACGCGCTGGAATTTCGCACATTGGCGGCACAAAGCGGATGGAACGACGAACCTCTCAAGCTGCATTATCGGAAAGGATTAAATCCGGACCTGCAAGTGGAACTGGCATGCCGAGATGAGGGCTTGAGTCTTAATCAATACATCGATCTGTCCATCCGCATCGACAATGTCATGCGAGCCCGGAGGCCCGCTCGCCCTTTCACTGCCCCACTGCCTTACCAACCTCCAGCCGCTTCAGCCCCTGAACCCATGCAGCTCGGTACCACGAAACTCACCACAGAAGAGGGGAACGGCGGATTCGTAATCACCTGTGCCTATACTGTGGAGTGGCGGGACACATTCAAGCCACCTGTCTAATACGACCACCTCCGTCCGCCCACCTCAGGAGTGAAAGAAGTCCTACTCTAAATAAGTGTGAAATAACTGTGCTACTCGGTTAAGAGGAAATCCATCAGGACTAACGCTTTAATTGACTCCGGCGCTGCCGGCAACTTTATTGATAAGGACTTTGCTAAATGTAACCAGGTGCCTCTCTCTCCTTGTGTTTCTCC
>NW_026127538.1:0-13667 GCF_022985175.1 Labeo rohita
CAGGTCTGTCTCCAGGTGCTGTAGCAGGGATTGTTGTTGTTCTACTGGTGTTGTTGTTGTTGCTGTTATTGTACTTTTCTGGTGTTTCAAATTTTATTTTGGATCTTTTTGATGGTCATGATAATCTCTCATTGCATGTAAAAGAGCTGCATGAAAACTTTAATATCAAGTTTGTAAGAAGATGGCGAGTAAATAATGACAGATTTATTTAGTAATTTGATGTGTTTTATGTCTCAGCGTTTCTGTCATGTTCATCTATTTATTCACTTATAATCTCCTAATTTCTCTTTCTATGTGCTGCAACCTGGTATCACGCCAAGACGTGACATAATCACGTTGGTCCACTTTGGAAAACGTGTAGCTGTCACGGTTTAATCTCCTCAGACGTGAAACTTACACGTTTTGTGTTAACATGTTTCGTGGAGAAATACCCGGATGTTGACACGCAATAGCCGTAAAAATCTTAAAAGCCACGACTTATTTTGTTTCTTATTAGACCGATAGAATGGAATATTGCTGTACTGACGATCAGGGAGCATACAAGTCCACGTTAAGAAAGGAGACAAACGTGCCCTACACTTTTTTTATTATTATTTTCAAGGTGAAAATTATTAATTTGCCCTGATCCACGCCGAAAAAAATCGTGTGTCACGTTTTAATGAAGTACAACCTTACTGTCATATGAGTCAAACATGCAACCAGAGGCTGGATTTCGTTTCTTTTCTTGCTTTCCCAGCTGCTTGACACCTCGCTAAAAACAATGTATTAAATCGATGTTAAATCATGTTAACCACAACCTTTTAATTACGCAACCTAGTTCCGTTGCTTAGCAACTATAGGAAACAATTACAATACCACCTTAGTGCTTACAGATTAGGAGACATTAGTATGTGTTTACTGCATTTGTACTGTTATACTTTTAATTCAGAGAAGAAAAATGTTGCTGTGTTGGGTAAAATACATTAGTAGTGCAAACTCTCTCCAAACGTGAGAACTACACGATTTAAAATACCCGGATGTAAGTGATTACGTGACGTCACCACAGTTTGCTAAAGTTTAATCTAAAGAACGGGGGGAAACACGGAATAACTATTTCACAGAATTAATACCCTCAAATTTGAAACTTGCATGTTTTTCCAGCTGTGGAAGTTCAGGGAAAATACCCGTTAATGCCCGTTAATGACATTAAACACTGCCCCTTGCGGCCACGACTTCCTCTTCTTCGAACCTCGTCAAGCAGGTAAGACGTGTTGACATTAATCTGTACAACAATGTAATTATATAAGAGATATTGCCATTTGCCTTCTTTACAGTTTTTTTTTCCACTTTGGTACACCCTGGTACATGAAAGGTGTACATTTTCTAAACTCTTGGTACAAAAATCCAAACTAATCACACTTGTAACCCAGCTAGTCATTCTTTCAACACCTGATCTCATGCTTTCATTCTAGTTGTATATATTTTCATTTGACATAATCATTGTTTGAAAACATTTGGTTTAATAACAGAAACACAACAATATGATCTTATTTCAATTTAGTACTTTTAACAATAATTTAATTCAGTAGCAAACAATGCATATGTATGTTTCAAATCACCCTTGTTGCTGAAACAATTACAGTTACTCAGGCTACAGATGCCACATTAAAAATACACTTACACTAACTTACCTAAATTACATTATAGGCATAAAATGCATTTTTTTTTCCCAATAGCATTCGGTGTGTTATCAAGAGGTGTTATAAAGTTATGAAATTGCCATGAGGTTTCATGCTAGAAGAGTTTGCTCCCAATACAGTAAATGGTATCACTATACCAGTTATAGTGTAGTTATTGTAATGTGGCAGTCTCTAAAGAGATGCAAATGAAAGGTTTGATAGTAATAGATTAATGAAAGGCAGTTACTGTGAATGAAACATTTATTTAGATGAAACGCTTATTTTGTGTAGTGAAAAGTATATTTTGTGATTGTGTGTATTGTGCTAACACAATTAAAACTGCTTAAATGTTTGAAAAAAAGTGCACTTCTGATGAGCTGTTGTGATATTAGTACTAAGAGTTTTGAAAATTTACCAATTGCTTGTAAAAAACTTTTTATTGTGTTCTTTGGTCACTCAGTCAATGTCTTATTTTTCCAACAGAGTTTTATCAATTAGCAACTGAAATGGCTGAGCTGGACATCGGTGCAGCAGAGGATGCTATGTTTCATGCAGATCTGCTTCTAGCTCAAATGAAAGTGAGTATCCCTGCTACAGCACCTGGAGACAGACCTGTTTTTTTTTTTTTTTTTTTTTCTCAGACAGGTGTGTTTGATCAGGGTTGGAACTAAACTCTACAGGAAGGTAGATCTCCAGGAACATGGTTGGGGACCCCTGGTGTATCTGATATATACCAAACACTTTTATTATTTTGAGTTTTGAAAGTTGCTGTATGATGTCTGTACACTGATGTTCCTCACCACTGACAGTAACAGTGAATCTCTTGTATGAAGTCTGTTTGTTGCTGCTGATCTTTACTGAATAAGGTCCAGAGTCTGTGGTTCTGCTGTTTGTGATGATCAGAGATCCAGTCTGACGGTCTAGTTTCAATCTGTCTCGAAATCTCTTGTCAGTATTATGTAACATTATGGTCTTGGCCTCCATATCATGTTTAGCAATGAGTTTTCCTTCATCTCCAAACCACCAGACTATCAGCTCATTTCCTTGTAGTTACATTAAGCATATGCAGATTAATAAATGTAGTGGCAATTTGAAATGTAGAACAGTCACAGCTGGCTGACTCAATTAACGCCATGAGGCGTCTTATTTCACAACAACACTGCATCAGTTTGAATCACTGCACTTGTCTGTGTTTAAAAGATAGATTACAATTCATTTTTTCTTTAAAACAAGCAATCATGCTTTGAGTTGTTTAAATAATGTTACTGAAGGAATGAAACCAAAAATATCAGTCTATGTTCTGTATCAAATTTAAGTCACATAGTATGAACTTGTTTCATCACTTTGAATCTGTTTAATCAAGATTAACACATAAAAAAAAAAATCAAGTACAGTCACTTTTATTTATATAGCACATTTAACAATAAAAAAAACAAACAAACAAACTTGAAAACATCTAATTATCAAAAAATACAAATATCCTCACCATGGACGGAAACACTGAATTTATTATACAAGGTTCCAGTGTTGTGGTTGATTTCTGCTTCATAAAGTCCAGAGTGATTGGTTCGGATGTTTGTGATGGTGAGAGATGCTTTCTGATCCAGCTGCAGTCTGTCTCTAAATATCTCATCACTACTATATGAGAATTCATTTCCATCAGTTTGAGCAATGGTGGAACCTTTATCTCCAAACCTCCACCGTATCAGTGAAAGTACCTGTATTTTAGAAAGATCAAGTTTTAGAGTGACAGAATCCCCCTCCATCACTGAAATCGGTTCATCAGTTTCAGCAGAAAACACTCCTGCAGAACAAACAGAAACAGTTTCTCAAAGATTAAACTCATACAACACTGCTGGTGATGATGTTACAGATTTATTCATGATCATTTAGTCTAATTAACACTGTCTGATTTAATGATGTGGTCTTTGTTCACCTCCTATTGTGCCTGAGACACCAAATAGCAACCTGGGTCACTTATGCTAAGATGTTTTGTGTTAATGTACATAAAATCAGGGCTGGTGTAGAGTGGCATGCGGAAGTTTGCGAACCCCTTGCAGAATCTGTGAAAATGTGAATAATTTTAACAAAATAAGAGAGATCATACAAAATCTATGTTATTTTTTATGTAGTACTGTCCTGAGTAAGACATTTTACATGTACATGTAGTCCACAAGACCAAAAAATAGCTGAAATGATTAAAATAACCCCCTTCAAAAATTTGGGAACCCTTGGTTCTTAATACTGTGTGTGGCTCCCTAGATGATCTACAATTTTTTTTTTTTTTTTTTTTTTTTTTTTTTGTTTATTTTATTTTGTGATGGTCATTTATGAGTCCCTTTTTGTTCTGAACAGTCAAATTGAGCACTTTTCTTCAGAAAAATAATCCTTGTCCTGTAGATTGAGGAACTCAAACACAACTATTAAAAAGGTTAAAACATTCACTCATGCTCCAGAAGGAAACACGATGCACTGAATTTGAAGATCAAGGTAAATTATACTTAATTTGTCTTCCAGGAAACATTCAAGTATCTTCTGTTGCTTCCGAAGGGCAATAATAAATGGAAAAAAAAAAAAAATATATATATATATATTTCAACAAAACACGAAAAATTTGGGCATCTTCATCCTGTTCAAATGTTTTCACTCCTGGCTCTTAATGCATTGGGTTTCCTTCTGGAGCATCAGTGAATGTCTGAACCTTTATTAATAGTAGTGTTTTAGTCCCTCAATTACCTTCAGTGTGAAAAGATGGATCTCAAAATCATACAGTCACTGCTGGAAAGGGTTCAAATATGCAAAATATGCTGTAAAACCAAGGGTTCCCAAACCTTTGTAGGTGGGTATTTTAATAATTTCAGCTATTTTTTTTTTTATTTTTTGTCTTGTGAACTATATGTAAACATATTTTATGTAAAAACATCTTACTCAATAGTAATAAATAAAAAATAAATAAATAAATAAATAATGCATTTTGTAAGATCCCTCTTATTTTGTTCAATTATTAACATTTCCACAGATTCTGCAAGGGTTTCCTAAATTTTCGCACGTCACTGTATCTGTATAGCATAGGCGCCTGAACTAAAAAGACCAAAGTAATCGAGCTGGAAAGGTGACGCCCACTTTTGTTGAGTGAGGTGCCGACAACCGCAAACCTCAAAATGAAATGTGGAGGCAATAAATAAATGCAGAAATAAATGTTTAATAATATTTATTATTAAATATTATATTATATTATTATAATAAAATAAATATTATATATAAATAGTATATATTATTATTAAATATTCTAATTATATTATTATTAAATATTTATCTCTTTAAATCTAACTTTATTTAATTAATATATTTTATTTTACATCTATTTAATTTAATTAATTATATTTAATTAATAGTTCTAACTAAATCACACATAGATGTAAACTGCTGTTTCTGTGAAAAATATCACTCAATAAATAAATAAATAAATAAAAAGTGTAAATGGTCGCATTGTGGTAGGTTTTTAAACATTTAAATAGTACACTATTTTAACACCTAAATGTGTTTTTTTTTTTTTTTTTTTTTTTTTAATCAGAACTCACAGGATTGCTTTGCCATGTTTATTTGTATAAAAAGTTCTTATGTCGATTTTCTGAACCTGTTCTGCACTTTCTACAGACGTCCAGAAAAAGCCCCTACCCAGACATTCACATTTTGAATTGCATATCTATGTCCAAGGGATGTCGTAGTCAGACGTCCAGATACCGTACTGGATTTGCACGTCATACAGGCGTACAGATATGGTCCTGGACCGACCGACCCAATATGCAATAACGGCATACACAGCTTGCTTTTACATTTTAAGACATTTATGTTGGGTAGTGGAAGGGTGTAATCCACAAGGCTTTGGCACATGAGTACTCTCATACAAACACAATTTAATAATTTTATGAATCACCACAAAAATAATTATAAAACGGGTTGTTTTGGTTATGGACGCTGAGACCGACATTTGCGCCAAGAATCTCTTAAAACAGTTAAATTATTTTTTTTATTTTACCTTTTTAATTAGTTTTTCTTTCTTTTTTCCTTTTTTTTTTTTTTTTGTAAAACTTTCGTTTTGTATTATTTATGTTTTTTGTTATATCCATATATGTATAAATGGTGCGTTGCTTGTAATGTCATTTTTTTTTTTTTTTGTACGTAAGTTTGATATTTTCTGCACTGATATTTTTTGTCATCAATATAATGAATTATCAGTAAGAAAAAAAATAATAATTCGCTACTTGTCTTCGCTTTTCGTTTAATTTTTTTTCCTGTACATCTGACGAGATTTGACGTCGCTTCCGGCAGCACCCGACGAGATTTTGTGTCACTTCCGGCCGGAGCCCTAAGGTCTTGCGAAGAGTTACTGCGGCTTCTCGTCCTCCTTTTTTTTTTTTTAAACAACAACAACAACAACAAAACAGTATATAAATCATAATGTACATTAATTACTAAGTCCCTGTCGGTATAAAAAGTCACTCTATTTGCCTTTAGTGAGGTTAGTTAACAATCGTCATTGTCACTCCAGTGGCTGTAGTTAAGAAACAAACGAGTATTAATAATATTAATACTATCCATCGAAATCAGATGTGGGAATCTTCAACATTATGAAGAGCACAATCAAAATCGTTCTGTTTTTGTGTGGTAAGTGCGTAATTCTCTTTGTTCTTTTAACACGGAAGTGCCCAAACTCGGTCCTGGAGGGCCGGTGTCCAACTTGCCTCAACACCTGGGAAGTTTCTATTATGCCTAGTAAGAGCTTGATTAGCTGGTTCAGGTGTGTTTAATTGTGATTGGAGCTAAACTCTGCAGGACGCGGCCCTCCAGGACCGAGTTTGGGCACCCCCGTTTAACATTTTCGGTTTCACCGGATATCGCATTTGGGGAAACGAACCCTTACGAGGGTTCCCACGGGTCCTTGAAATCCTTGAAAGTTTGTGAATCTGAAAAAGGTCATTGAAAGTGCTTGAATTTATTTTGTGCAAGAAGTTCTGGAAAAGGAACAGCCAGGGTATGGCGACTGCCATACTATGCTATACGGATACACCAGCCCTGATTTTGTGTACGTTAACTCAAAACATATTAGTTTAAGGGACCCAGGTTGCTATTTGGTGTCTCAGGCAGAATAGGAGGTAAACAAAGACCACATCATTAAATCAGACAGTATTAATGAGACAAGACTAAATGATCATGAATAAATCTGTAACATCATCACCAGCAGTGTTGTATGAGTTTAATCTTTGAGAAACTGTTTCTGTTTGTTCTGCAGGAGTGTTTTATGCTGAAACTGATGAAGTGAAGTCAGTGATGGAGGGGGATTCTGTCACTCTAAAACTTACTAACAAACAGGGACTTGACCTGCTACTATGGAGGTTTGGAGATAAAGGGTCCACCATTGCTCAAATTGATAAAGAAATCTTATATGAAGACTATGAGATATTTAGAGACAGACTGCAGCTGGATCAGACCGGATCTCTCACCATCACAAACATCCGAACCAATCACTCTGGACTTTATGAAGCAGAAATCAATGATAACGCTGGAACCTCAAATATTAAGTTCAGTGTTACTGTCTATGGTAAGGTGATTTATATATGTTTATGCATTGATCTTAATTAAACCGATTCAAAGTGTAACCAGGAAATAATATGATCAACAATCTTACAGAGATTTTGTTGCACAGTATCACAGTCATGCTGTGATTGGGCCGCAGAGGATCATGTGACGGATATTCAGAACAACGGCATGATGCAGATTGTGATAATAATTTTGATCTTCAATTGTAGAAAGAAGTTTATACCGAGTGACTTACAATTGTTACAGGACAGATATTTTTAGATTTATTCATGTAGTAACATTATTTAAACAACTCAAACCAGGACTACATGTTTTGTAGAAAAATGAATTGTGATCTATCTCTTGAACACAAACAAGAGAAGTGATTTAAAAAGTGTTACAGTTGCCAGCTGTGATTGTTCTACATGTCAAATTGATACTACATTTATTAATCTGCATATGCTTAATGTAGTAACCATAAAATGAACTAATCTGTAAAGCTTCATATTCTAGTGCCAGTAACCGTGTTCAGTATAATTATTTTCTGTATTTGAATCTGTTTCTTGTAGAGCCTCCATCTGTTATTGCTGGGGCAGAATCTGAAATGAAAAGCGTGTCAGTGATGGAGGGAGATCCTGTCACTCTTCATGTTCCTCAACTACAAGGAAATGAGCTGATAGTCTGGAGGTTTGGAGATGAAGGAAAACTCATAGCTAAACATGATATGGAGGCCAAGAGCTCAACATTATATGATACTGATGAGAGATTTCGAGACAGATTGAAACTAGACCGTCAGACTGGATCTCTGATCATCACAAACAGCAGAACCACAGACTCTGGACCTTATTCAGTAAAGATCAGCAGCAACAAACAGACTTTATACATGAGATTCACTGTTACTGTCAGAGGTGAGGAACTCAAATGTTTCGAAGTAATGATTGTTTATCAGCTGTCTGTGAATAAGTCAGATGATGTGACTTTCAAGGGATCAGATCGGGAGTCAATAGAAAAACATCAGTGTACAGACATCATACGGCGACTTTCAAAACTCAAAATTTATAGAAGTGTTTGTTATAGATCAGATACACATTCTCACTAATGACTTTCTCTCTTTATCATAACAGAACCAGGTCTGTCTCCAGGTGCTGTAGCAGGGATTGTTGTTGTTCTGCTGGTGGCTGCTGCTGCTGCAGCTGTTGGTGTTTTTTTCTATAAGCGCAAATCCTCTGAACTAAAAAATCAAAAGTGTAAGTATTTCAGGTGATAAAGCAAGAAAGAGAAAAATGAACTTTGTTGCATGACAGTAGATGTAAATACCACTTAAACTGCACATAAAGCTTTCATATTAGCCAGACTTAGTTCACAAGTAATATGGAGATTTATTGTACTTTTCTGGTGTTTCAAATATTATTTTTGATCTTTTTGATGGTCATGATAAACTCTCATTGCATGTAAAAGAGCTGCATGAAAACTTTAATATCAAGTTTGTAAGAAGATAGCAAGTAAATAATGACAGATTTATTTAGAAATTCGATTATGTCTCAGCGTTTCTGTCATGTTCATCTATTTATTCACTTATAATCTCCTAATTTCTCTTTCTATGTGCTGCTGTGACATGAAGCGAAGATCTCTGAACAGCAAAATGAAACATGTAAGTATTACAGCTGATACAGCCAAAGAAAATGTATCTTAATTGTGCTACAGTAAATGTATAATATAATTTTTCATCGTCAGTAATTCTATATTATAAAGGTTCTGCTTGGGTTTGATTTAGTGCAGTAATTAATGAAGTGTTTTCTGTTTCTATGTGCTGCTGTGACATGAAGTGAAGATCTCTGAAAAACTAAAGGAAATGTGTAAGTATTACAGCTTAAACAACAGGAGAAAAATGAAAGAGCATCAGAATTACATTTATAGTTTGAATTTTGTAACAAAATTTACAAAGTTTGAAAGAATTGGATATTAGACTTGTTATAGTTTAGTTTTATTCAGTCAACATTATTAGATTCAAACTTTTAAGCTACAACTTTTAGGCAGATTTTTTTTTTTCAATACCTGCATCTTAAATGATATTTAGATATTTTACAGACCTATTATTGCAGCTCAGAGGCGGCATTACTGATTATTAATAAAAAGTCATGCAGAAGATGAAGTGATTATTAGAAGTACATGAAGAATCACACAGTATCTTCTCAGTGTGTTTCTGTCTTGTTTATCTGTTTGTTCCCTGTTCAATCTCCTCATTTTTGTTTCTATGCACTGCTGTGACGTGAAGCTGAGATCACAACACAACTGAAACAAATGAGTAAGTTGTATTTACTATAAAAACTTCATGGGTGTGACACATTACTTAACTAATGTTTAAACTAATATTTTTTACTCAATTTTAAAATGGAAGATGGATGCATTTTTCTCAGTCCTGTTACCAAAACTCTTATGTCTTTTAAAAAGCATGTTTAAAAATTTCCCCCTTAGGCAGGTATTTAGATTAAAGGTCAAACAATATATATTTATCAATTAAAAAAAAACAGTATTTAAAGTACATAAACCCATTTTTTCACTTTAAAGGTGACTCAAATCTCAAGCTTATCAATTTTCTGTGATGCAATTTATTAAACAATGGGATAAATGATGGACCAAACATAAAAAAAAGAAAAATAGTGGTTTAACTTTATTTTTTTTGAGGAAAATCTGTTTGGTAACAGGAATAAAACTGGGAAACATGAATGAGTATCCATTATATTAATATATAGGTTTGACTACACATGAGAGGTGTTAATGCTCACACTGATATATACTGAATAGTCTGAATTTATGAATAGTCTGAATAGTCAAGAGTGTTGAATATTGTGAGCTGATCTCACTGCTAAAAAAAGGCCAAATAATGTTTCTATTTAAATCAAGTGGTCTGCAGAGGTTTTTGGTAGGGTTGTGAGATAAGATATAAATAGTGAAATATAATACATCTAAAACATTAAATAATAAACTTAACAAATAATGCCGTTTCAGTTTTTCTGTGGATATTGTTTTCTTACAGCACAGGTCACTCTCAAATGCCATTCCATGTCTGGGTCTAATACATAATTGCCACAGGACAGAAATTGCAAGTACATGTTCTGTCATAATTGCAGGAATGTAATATAAAACAACACTGCAGGAACAATCATAAGTAAAATCATATGCAAAAACATTAGAAGGCCAAAACATTGAGAAAAAGGATAATCAGCAAATTATAGTGGTTCATTAAAGATTTGTGTTTTTAAAATAAACAAGTAACATCTAAGAATATTTATATTGATGCTTCCAGCCACCATTACAACAACATCAAATCTACAGAAAAGAAAAAGACTGCATGTGTTCGGTCACTTCATTGCCCTCAGAAAATCCAGATGTTGTAATGTTATGTTGAAAATGTGTTATGTGGAATTTTCCCAGTTTTTTAGAGAGGGTTACAGGGTTAGGGTAACAGGACTGAATGAAAAACTAGGGACATGACTAAAACATGCATTTTGTTTCTGAAGGATCTATTTCATGTTAAAGTGTAGCACAGTAGTTCGACATGGAGAGATGTTCAAATGCTATACTTTTAGTGTTTTAGGTAATTATTATTTTTGTATTAAATATTTTACATTTAGATTACATCAATGTGTAGGACTCTTAGCTTAAGAATAAAATGTGTTTTATAATTAATCGTTATGCATATTTGTACATATAATGTCCTGGGGACAGAAATGGCACCCATTCAGCTAAAATGCTAAAAATGAGCAAGGCATTTGTTTTAGTTGGTTAATGCTGTCTTATTATGCTTTTTCTATGTGCTGCTGAAACATGAAGCGGAAGACTGTGAAAAAGAATTGCGTAAGTATTAAAACTGATACAGCAAGAGTTTCGTTATGCAACAATAGTGCATAAATGTTATAAGAAAAGAAGGTTGGTTACAGTATATTTTGTCCACATTTTAAAGAGAAAATTTATAATTTTACTCTGACCATTTACATGTTATTTTGTTCCCCCCCGCTATGTAATTAAAGCTGTGAATAAGTGCAAGAAGTGTCCAGTAAAAGTTACTTTTAAAAGTAATGTATTACAATAGTACATTACTCCCTAAAAAAAGTGGCAAATTGTTACATTTTATTTACAACACTTTTTATGGATATGCGTTACATTACTTTTGTGCTACGTTTTTCATCTGGGCTGGTCTTCTTTTCCTTTTTGTTTTACCTATAATGCATTACAATGCATCATCTGGGTATTTAAAGTGCACATTTATGTATTTATTTTTTTGTTTTTGTTTGTTTGTTTTCATATAGTTCAATAAAATATAACTATAGTCAATTAACACACAACATTACTGTAAGATGTAACATGTTGTTAATAAAAAGTTAATTACATGCTGAAGTGGTTATTAAACCACTCAAAGGATGACAGTATCTTTATGTTCATCTGCAAAATCATTTATCTCATTTCTCTGTTTCTGTGTGCTGCTGTGATACATGAAGCTGAGATAGCTGAACATCATCAAACATGTAAGTATTACAGCTTATACAGCCAGGAAAAAATATATATATATTGTGCCACAGTAGTTCAAAATGTATAAAATGGTATTTCAGTGACATGGTAAATGCTGTGGAAATATTGTTCACATTCATTTAC
The DNA here is from genome assembly GCF_022985175.1 of Labeo rohita. Classification (NCBI taxonomy): domain Eukaryota; kingdom Metazoa; phylum Chordata; class Actinopteri; order Cypriniformes; family Cyprinidae; genus Labeo; species Labeo rohita. The sequence goes on from NW_026127538.1 coordinate 11,892, forward strand.
ATTAATGATGGCTTTAACTTACATTACTGTAATTCAGGGGTTCTCAACTCTGTCCCACATGTTTTGCTCCAAATCTATCAAACACACCTGAATATTACTAGGATTACTAGAAAAATACAGGCATTTAAGTTTGATCAGGGTTGAAGCTAAACTCTGCAGAAAATTGGATCTTGAGGACCAAAGTTGAGAAACCATGCTGTAATTGTTACTGTATATAAATATAAACTATCAGTGTTTCTGACATGTTTATCTATATTTCGCTGTTTCTGTGCTGCTGTGAAATGAAGTGAAGATCTTTGAAAAGCTAAAGAAAATGTGTAAGTTTAACATCTCATTGAGAGAAAAATGAAGTTTTAATGTATAATATATTTTTGTGAGTATGTGTTTTTACTATTAATTCTGCTTGTGTTTGATTTAGTGCAATTATTAATGAAGCGTGTGATTGTTCAGTATTGAGCTGCATGATATTATTATATTGATGATAAAATCACATACAACATTGTGATATAACATTACTGCAATTACTACAAATAAATTATATAAACTCTTCATTTCCCTGTTTCTATGTGCTGCTGTGACATGAAGCGGAGATCTCTGAACAACTAAAGCAAATGTGTAAGTATTACAGCTGAAGCAACAGGAGAAAATTAGCTTTATTGTGCGTAGAGTATAAATATACAATATAGTTTTTCAAACTTTTGTTGGATTTAGTGCGGTATTGAGTATTGAGCTGCATAACATTAATATTCTGATCACTGTTATGATGTGCCAACGTCCCCTCACTAAATGTTACAAAACCATCATTCAAAGACAAAGTTTATTAAACTGTTAACTCACGGTTTGTAATGCAGCTGCTTCTTAATCTTTCAACAACGTCTCTTCCAAGCTCTCCATTACACTGTTCACAACAAACGTAAAATCCTTTGATGTGATCCACAATGTCATTAAAATAAACCATTCAACTTGTTCCTGATGCTGGGATCCTTCCGAAGTCTAAAGACTCGAGCAAGCTGTTTAAAGTGGACGCATCAAAATGAACATTCTTTTACTCTTCATTTGTCCTGTTGTCAAGAGTGTGGAGTATGTCAGAAATGAAAGTGCATCTGTACACTATAAGCAGTGTTAGTTCCGTTTGCTTTTTGGCACTGCTGCTTCCCTTTCTTGTTCCTCCAACTCTGTCAGAACTTCCTGAGATGCAGCAGCTTCAGCCACAGCTTTGTTTGTCATCGTTTGTTTTGCAAGTGGATGCAAGAATGAGTTGAAGTGCATTTTGATGGGACAGTGGTCTTGATAAGTCCAGGATTATTTCAACATCACACCCACAAGTTTCTTCCTCTTCATCTGCTGCAAGCCATGTCGCCTTTGTGCTCTTCTGACAATTCGCTTTGGTCGGTCCTGCGTCACAAGTGTTGTTGAGGAGTCTGCATTTAATGTGGCTCTTCATAAATGGTCTTTACCTCAGAGCAGCTGCTTTCTATATTTCCAGTCAGCTCATTCAGGTCAACTTGGGAAGCCTCATCCATCAGTATTTCCTTGCCTAGTCTTGGATTACACATTCATTAGATCATTAATATACTGCATTTATATGGTATATTACTGACAGTAGGGTTAAGCAATGAAAGTGTTACTCTAGAATAGCAAGAATGTGAATCAGATGCACTCACAAAAATGGAAGGATATATACAACTTTTAATGATCTAAAATAATTATCTATAAAGCAATTATATTGTCAGTACAGTACATATCAACTGATTCTATGCATTTATTTGTCAGTTT
>NW_026127538.1:14167-80146 GCF_022985175.1 Labeo rohita
TCAGTTTCTTTGTTTTCTAAGGTGGCTGAGAAAGCTCAACGCACTGCAAATTTAAAAAAAAAAAAAAAATTGCAAATTGAAAGGGCTTTTACATTTGCCAAAATAGAACTTCGTATCTTTAAAAATAAATACAGAAATAAATAATAACAAAAAAGGATGCCCAGCCCAGATAAGAAAAGTAACACAAAAGTAATGTAATGCATTACTTTCCATAAAAAAGTAACTAAGTAACTTAATTATTTTTTTAGGGAGTAATGCAATATTGTAATACATGTGACTTTCACTGGGCATTTCATGCACTCAAATGTCACAACTTTAATTACGTAGCAGGGGGGTTGGGGCTATCAGACTATGAATTTGAAAGTCAAAATAAAACTATAAAATTTACACATTACACGGCTGAGTATAGTTCATAAGTATAGTACTTATAGTGCATCATATGGCACTTCAGTCTGTTACTGTAGCAACATTTACCCACACTAAACATGACACTGAACAACATAACATGTGAATGATCACAGTAAAAATCTCTTTAAAATGTAGTGCAGTTAAAGTCAACTAAATATATTGTAATCAATGTTGTATCAGTTTTAATACTTACGTAATTCATTTTCACAGTTCTCTGCTTCATGTCACAGCAGCACAGAAACAGAAATGAGGAGATTATGAGTGAATGAACAGAAGAACATGACACAAACACTGAGAAGATACTGTGTGATTCTTCATGTGCTTCTAATAATCACTTCGTCATCTGCATTACTTTTGATTAACAATCAGTGATAATGCCTCTGACCTGCAATAATAGGTCTGTAAAAATATTTAAATACCAATTAAGATCCAGGTTAAAAAAAAAAAAAAAAAAAAAAAAGCCTAAAAGTTGTAGCTTTAAAGTTTGAATTTAATAATGTTGCCTGAATAAAACTAAACTATAACAAGTCTAATATCCAATTCTTTCAAACTTTGTACATTTTGTTACAAAATTCAAACTATAAATGTAATTCTGATGCTCTTTAATTTTTCTCCTGTTGTTTAAGCTGTAATACTTATATGTTTGCTTTAGTATCTCCACTTCATGTCACAGCAGCACATAGAAACCCGAAAATGCTTCATTAATTACTGCACTGAATCAAACCCAAGCAGAACCTTTAATATAAAATTACATATGATAAAAAATTACATTATACATTTACTGTAGCACAATTAAGATACATTTTCTTTGGCTGTATCAGCTGTAATACTTACATGTTTCATTTTTCCGTTCAGAGATCTTCGCTTCATGTCACAGCAGCACATAGAAAGAGAAATTAGGAGATTATAAGTGAATAAATAGATGAACATGACAGAAACACTGAGACATAAAACACATCAAATTACTAAATAAATCTGTCATTATTTACTCGCCATCTTCCTACAAACTTGATATTAAAGAATCTTCATGCAGCTCTTTTCCATGCAATGAGAGTTTATCATGACCATCAAAAAGATCAAAAATAATATAAGTCTTACTAATATGAAAGCTTCATGTGCAGTTTAAGTGGTATTTTATATTTACATCTACTGTCATGCAACAAAGTCAATTTTTCTTTCTTGCTTTATCACCTGAAATACTTGAAAAACACTTTATCACCTGAAAAACATTTGCGCCTATAGAAAAAAACACCAACAGCTGCAGAAGCAGCCACCAGCAGAACAACAACAACAACAATCCCTGCTACAGCACCTGGAGACAGACCTGGACCTGTAATGATAAAGAGAGAAAGTCATTAGTGAGAATGTGCATCTGATCTATAACAAACACTTTTATACATTTTGAGTTTTGAAAGTTACACTATAATGTCTGTACACTGATGTTTTTCTATTGACTCGTGATCTGATCCCTTTAAAGTCACATCATCTGACTTATTCACAGACAGCTGATAAACAATCATTACTTCAAAACACTTGAGTTCCTCACCACTGACAGTAACAGTGAATCTCTTGTATGAAGTCTGTTTGTTGCTGCTGATCTTTACTGAATAAGGTCCAGAGTCTGTGGTTCTGCTGTTCGTGATGATCAGAGATCCAGTCTGACGGTCTAGTTTCAATCTGTCTCGAAATCTCTCGTCAGTATTATATAACATTATGGTCTTGGCCTCCATATCATGTTTAGCAATGAGTTTTCCTTCATCTCCAAACCCCCAGACTATCAGCTCATTTCCTTGTAGTTGAGGAACATGAAGAGTGACAGGATCTCCCTCCATCACTGACACGCTTTTCATTTCAGATTCTGCCCCAGCAATAACAGAATGAGGCTCTACAAGAAACAGATTCACAGACAGAAAATAAATATAATGAACACTGTTACTGGCACTAGAATATGAAGCTTTACAGATTAGTTCATTTTATGGTTACCACATTAAGCATATGCAGATTAACAAATGTAGTGGCAATTTGAAATGTAGAACAGTCACAGCTGGCTGACTCAATTAACGCCATGAGGCGTCTTATTTCACAACAACACTGCATCAGTTTGAATCACTGCACTTGTCTGTGTTTAAAAGATAGATTACAATTCATTTTTCTATATAACCAGCAATCATGCTTTGAGTTGTTTAAATAATGTTACTGAAGGAATGAAACCAAAAATATCTGTCTATGTTCTGTATCAAATTTAAGTCACATAGTATGAACTGTTTCATCACTTTGAATCTGTTTAATCAAGATTAACACATAAAAAAATCAAGTACTGTCACCTTTATTTATATAGCACTCTTAACAATACAAAAATAAACTTGAAAACATCTAATTATTAAAAATATAAATATCCTCACCATAGACGTAAACATTGAATTTAATATATGAGGTTCCAGTGCTGTGGCCGATTTCTGCTTCATAAAGTCCAGAGTGATTGGTTCGGATGTTTGTGATGGTGAGAGATCCGGTCTGATTCAGCTGCAGTCTGTCTCTAAATATCTCATAATCTTCATCTGAGATTTCATTTCCATCAGTTTGAGCAATGGTGGAACCTTTATCTCCAAACCTCCACTGTATCAGATAAAGTCTCTGTATTTTAGTAAGATCAAGGTTTAGAGTTACAGAATCCCCCTCCATCACTGAAATCGGTTCATCAGTTTCAGCATAAAACACTCCTGCAGAACAAACAGAAACAGTTTCTCAAAGATTAAACTCATACAGCACTGCTGCTAATGATGTTAAAGATTTATTCATGATAATTTAGTCTTGTCTAATTAACACTGTCTGATTTAATGATGTGGTCTTTGTTTACCTCCTATTGTGCCTGAGACACCAAATAGCAACCTGGGTCGCTTATGCTAAGATGTTTTGTGTTAATGTACACAAAATTGGGGGTGGTGTACAGTGGCATGTGAAAGTTTGGGAACTCCTTGCAAAATCTGTGAAAATGTGAATAATTTTAACAAAATAAGAGAGATCATACAAAATGTGTGTTATTTTTTTTTTTTTTAGTGCACTCCTGAGTAAGACATTTCACATATACATGTACTCCACAAGACCAAAAAATAGCTGAAATGATTAAAATAACCCCCTTTAAAAGTTTGGGAACCCTTGATTCTTAATACTGTGTGTGGCTCCCTGGGTGATCTACACTGACCAAAATTATAAACGCAACACTTTTGTTTTTGCCCCCATTTTTCATGAGCTGAACTCAAAGATCTAAGACTGTTTCTATGTACACAAAAGGCCTATTTCTCTCAAATATTGTTCACAAATCTGTCTAAATCTGTGTTAGTGAGCACTTCTCCTTTGCCGAGATAATCCATCCACCTCACAGGTGTGGCATATCAAGATGCTGATTATACAGCATGATTATTGCACAGGTGTGCCTTTGGCTGGCCAATTAAAAGGCCACTCAAAAATGTGCAGTTTTACTGTATTGGGGGTACGGGAGGGTCCAAAAACCAGTCAGTATCTGGTGTGACCACCATTTGCCTCACGCAATGCAACACATCTCCTTCGCATAGAGTTGATCAGGTTGTTGATTGTGGCCTGGCTCCACTCCTCTTTAATTGTTGTGCGAAGTTGCTGGATATTGGCAGGAACTGGAACACACTGTCGCATACGCCAATCCAGAGCATCCCAAACATGCTCAATGGGTGACATGTCCGGTGAGTATGCTGGCCATGCAAGAACTGGGATGTTTTCAGCTTCTTGATCCTTGCAACATGGGGCCGTGCATTATCATACTGCAACATGAGGTGATGGTTGTGGCACAACAATGGCACAACAATGGGCCTCAGGGTCTCATTACGGTATCTCTGTGCATTCAAAATGCCATCAATAAAATGCACCTGTGTTCGTTATCCATAACATAGCCTGCCCATACCATGACCCCACCACCACCATGGGCCACTCAATCCACAATGTTGACATCAGCAAACCGCTCACCCACACAACGCCTTACATGCAGTCTGCCATCTGCCCTGTACAGTGAAAACCGGGATTCATCCGTGAAGAGAACATCTCTCCAAAGTGCCAGGTGCCATTGAATGTGAGTATCTGCCCACTGAAGTCGGTTACGACGACAAACTGCAGTCAGGTTGAGACCCCGATGAGGACAACAAGCATGCAGATGAGCTTCCCTGAGACAGTTTCTGAAAGTTTGTGCAGAAAGTCTTTGGTTATGCAAACCGATTGTTGCAGCAGCTGACTGGGTGGCTGGTCTCAGACAATCTTGGAGGTGAAGATGCTGGATGTGGTTACACGTGGTCTGCGGTTGTGAGGTCGGTTGGATGCACTGCCAAATTCTCTGAAACGCCTTTAGAGATGGCTTATGGTAGAGAAATGAACATTCAATTTATGGGCAACAGCTCTGGTGGACATTTCCGCAGTCAGCATGCCAACTGCACGCTCCCTCAAATCTTGCGACATCTGTGGCATTGTGCTGTGTGATAAAACTGCACATTTTAGAGTGGTCTTTTATTGTGGCCACAGACGCCACACCTGTGCAATAATCATGCTGTCTAATCAGCATGTTGATATGCCACACCTGTGAGGTGGATGGATTATCTCGGCAAAGGAGAAGTGCTCACTAACACAGATTTAGACAGATTTGTGAACAATATTCGAGAAAAATAAGCCTTTTGAGTACACAGAAAAAGTCTTAGATCTTTGAGTTCAGCTCATGAAAAATATGGGCAAAAACAAAAGTGTTGCATTTATAAGTGTTTTTTTGTTTGTTTGTTTGTTTTGTTTTGTGATGGTTGTTCATGAGTCCCTTTTTGTTCTGAACAGTTAAATTGAGCACTGTTCTTCCGAAAAATCCTCCATGTCCTGTAGATTGTGGGACTCAAACACAGCTATTAAAAAGAGTTAAAACATTCACTGATGCTCCAGAAGAAAACATGATGCATTAAGAGCCGGAAGTGAAAACTTTGATTTGAAGATTAATGTAAATTATACTTGAATTGTCTTCTAGGAAACATGCAAGTATCTTCTGTTGCTTCTGGAAAATTTGGACATCTTCATCCTGTTCAAATGTTTTCACTCTTGGCTCTTAATGCATTGTGTTTCCTTCTGGAGCATCAGTGAATTTTTGAACTATTTTTAATAGTAGTGTTTGAGTCCCTCAATTATCTTCAGTGTAAAAAGATGGATCTCAAGATCATACAGTCACTGCTGGAAAGGGTTCAAATATGCAAAAGATGCTGGAAAAAAAAATCTGCAGGAACTGGAGGATTTTTCTGAAGAACAGTGCTCAGTTTAACTGTTCAGAACAGACAAGCGACAATGAACATCACAAAAAAAAAAAAAAAAAAAAAAAAAAATCAGCTGTGGATCATCCAGGAAACCACACACAGTATTAAAAACCAAGGGTTCACAAACTTTTGCATGGGGTTATTTTACTAATTTCAGCTGTTTTTTTTGTCTTGTGGACTATATGTTAACATTTTTTATGTAAAAAATAAAATAAAATAAAAAATTTTACTCCGGATAAAAAATAACATGCATTTTGTAAGATCTCACTTATTTTGCTAACATTATTGACATTTCCACAGATTCTGCAAGGGGTTCCCTGGTATACCCTGGTTGTTCCCTTATGAAAATTAACCATTGTTTTATTATTAAAAAAAAAAAAAAAAAAAACTACGATGTATGGATATACATGGCATATTGCCATGTATAACCTTGGTTTTACTACAAATATCATGGTTATTGTAGCACAACTTGGTTAGTGTAGGTTAATTTGTGTGTAACCGTGGTTTAACCATGTTTCTTTTGGTTATATTTTGTGGGGTATTTCCCCAAATGCGGTTTCCGGTGAAATCGAAAGTGTTATAAAAACAAAGAAAACTGCGCACTTACCGCACATCATTAGCAAAAACAGAACGATTTGTAAAGTGCTCTTCATAATGTTGATTTCAATGGATATTATTTATTAATATTAGTCTGTTAACGACGATTGCTAATAAACCTCACTAAAGGCCCGCGGAGTGATTTCTATACCGAATTGAAATTATGATTTCTATACTGCTAAAAATTACATGATAACTTTTTCCAAGACTAACAGAATGACCGAAGATTGTCAATACGGATCTTCTTCGTCATCTTCACCTTCTTCTTCTTCTTCTTCTTCTTCTTCTCTTTTTTCTTCTTTGAGGTTTAAACGGCGGCTTGCATCCGTAAGCGTTGCACTACCGCCACCTTTTGGCTGAGTCTCCTGCGATGTTACTCTGCTCCCTTTTTTACCAGTTTATCTTCCGCGATCATATTCTACTCATCAAACCAGTATTAACTAAGAAATTACAAAGATTTTTCTTGCCTTGCCCAATCACCCCACTTTTCAGTACATCTTTTATCTCTGCCCCAACCAACCCATCTTTTCTTAATTCTTCCATCATTTTTCTCCTTTGTTCTTCATATCTTCTGCAACTTAATAGTACATGTTCTACGGTTTCTAATGTCTGACAAACCTCACAAAAACCAGTAGGATGCTTCTCTATAATGAATAATGTACTGTTCAGCTTCTTCTTCTTGCTCGTTTTTATTGGCGGTTCGCATTCTTAAGTAGAGCATTACCGCCATCTACTGTGGGTTTCTTCTTCTTCTTCTTCTTCTTCTTATTCATCTTTCTTTCAGGCAGTGTAGACACTACTGGGTGTATTACTGCCCTCCACAGGTCAAAGTTTGAAATAAATTCTTATATACAGTCCTTATGCAAGAACTGCCTCAGAGATCAATTTATGCTTGTCACTGTGTCCAAACAAAGAAGTAACAGAAAACACTTCAACTGCAAGTTCTATTAAAAAGTGTGTTTCTTTCTACATTATATTTCATACATTCCAAGAAAACATGCCCTACTGCAGGGGTGCTCAACCCTGTTCCTGAAGAGCTACCTTCCAGCAGAGTTCAGCTCCAACCCTGATCAAACCCACCTGAACCAACTAATTAGGATGTGAAGGAGTACTTACTAATTACAGACAGGTATGTTTGTTCAGGGTCGGAACTAAACTCTGCAGGAAGGTAGATCTCCAGGAACAGGGTTGGGCACCCCTGTCCTACTGTTTCCATGTTCCCACATTCACAAAAGCCAGAATTGTGCTTTCCTACAATATACAAAAAGTAGTGTAACCCACAATACCCCTACCTCAATCTACACATTTTAACTGAATCCCTTCGGGACGAACAAGCGCAAATACATCTTTTCCTAACTTTAGGTTGAATGGAAAAATAGTGTCTACCCTTGATTTCCTTTTCCCATCACCTCATTTCCCTCCGTTCCACCCTTCCCAAGGATGCATAGATATCTATTTCTCTTACTAAGCTCTCCTTCGCTATATAATCTGCTTGCTTATTCCCTAACACTCCAGCATGCCCAGGCACCCAACAGAAGTGATAACTCAAAATGTAATTTACAATGTCACGGCAAACTTTAGATTTTCCTGCTCTTATAGTTTCCAGAGCTGCTGCAGAGTCAGAACAGATAAAAACCTTCTCTCTGACTTCTTCAATCCAACATGGAGCCCATAAAATTGCCATTAAGTCAATTAACGTCGACCAATTTTCAACCCTAATTTCTCCACATACACCCCAAACCCAGCTCTCATATTAACTGCACTGTAAAAACAAACAGGTTTCAACTTAAAATAATTTGTAACCTGGCTGCCTTAAAATGTTGTGTTAAATAGGCTAAAAAATGTATGTTGTTTACACATATGTCAGAGTTCCTTATTAATAGTTGGGGTAACAAATGTGAAGCTGAAAAAAGCTGAGTCAACTTTTTTGAGTCAAGTTTTTAGTTAGCCCATGCAAGACAAGAAAGTTGTGCTAACCTAAATCCAAGTTGAAACAACATAAACTATTTAAATGTATTTAAAGTTATTTAAACTAATCATTTTGTTGAATAAATTTAAGTTGTACAAACTGAATAAAAATTGGCTAAACTAAGCATCTTGTTGAATTAACTTATCTTATTAAGGCAGCCAGATTATTTTTTCAAGAATAGTTAATTGTACTTGTAATGTTAAGTTCATTCAACTGGTTGAACTGCAATTTGCCCACACAACTAAGTTTAAATGTATGATTATAAGTTGTCCAAACTGAATAATAACTGAAAAAAAAAATTATTTTACAAAACAATATGAAATATAATATGAAATACCTTAGTATAAGAAAAATCTTAATTATATTTTCAAGAGCTCTTAAATTTGTGGAAGGAAAGACAAGAATCGCGTTATGGATTACATGCGCTAGTTTAAAGCAAGCCACACGGACCATTTCCGCTCGGATCACACAGTTCAAACAGCAGTGGAGCTCAAGTTTACTCGCGAGCACTAAACAGCTCTGTGAGATCCAGAGAGACGCGCTTGAATTCGGCGAAGAACACAATGACTCGGCGATTTAAACAGATGAAACAGCGCTGACAAACAGAACAAACACTGTGCATGACGATACAGTCAGAATCATTTACAATAGATTTATGCATTGTGCATTACTAAGTATAATAATAGTATAATTTATACTGTTCTTAATATAAATACCTAAACCATATACAGTACAGAACAAAAGTTTGGACACACCTTCTCATTCAAACAGTTTTCTTTATTTTCATGACTATGAAAATTGTAGATTCACACTGAAGGCATCAAAACTATGAATTAACACATGTGGAATTATATACATAACAAAAAAGTGTGAAACAACTGAAAATATGTCATATTCTAGGTTCTTCAAAGTAGCCACCTTTTGCTTTGATTACTGCTTTGCACACTCTTGGCATTCTCTTGATGAGCTTCAAGAGGTAGTCACCTGAAATGGTTGTCACTTCACAGGTGTGCCCTGTCAGGTTTAATAAGTGGGATTTCTTGCCTTATAAATGGGGTTGGGACCATCAGTTGTGTTGTGTGGAAGTCAGGTGGATACACAGCTGATAGTCCTACTGAATAGACTGTTAGAATTTGTATTATGGCAAGAAAAAAGCAGCTAAGTAAAGAAAAACGAGTGGCCATCATTACTTTAAGAAATGAAGGTCAGTCAGTCCGAAAAATTGGGAAAACTTTGAAAGTGTGAGAAGGTGTGTCCAAACTTTTGGTCTGTACTGTAGTTAATTTTTATACCATGGTGCTATGTGTGTGTTTTTATCATTATGTATGCTACTATGGAAGACCAAGAATACATTTTAATAAATCAAACAGTCAGAATAATTTCACCATATAAAAATAAGGTTGTGACCATTTTTACAGTTGCTACTGTTTTTGATAATGAACATTATCCGAGCTGTAAGTCATGATATCGATTTAATATGTTACTAGACATTGCTCTATCCTGCTCATTCCACATTAATTCCATTTCTACAGGTCTTGAAAAGAGTAACAAAAAGCCTTAAATTTGATTTTACGAATTCTGCAGATACCATGTAGGCCTAAATAGTTAAAGAAAATTGCTTCCTCTATATTTGTTCATATGTGTGTTCTGAAAAGGAAGACTGCATAGGGCCCAGAGTTTGAAAGGGGCCAAGGGACCCAGAAAACTCAGTGGAGGGTTGTAGCATGGGTGAATGTATGGGGGCATGGAGGGGGGTTCATAGTGACCCGATCCATCCCCCTCACTGTCCCTGCCGCCGCTCCTTAATTATTGCCGCCACTGCTTCAGAGTTGCAGGCCCGTCCAACAGGAGATACAGGCGGTCGCCTAGGGCCCCGCCTTAAGGGGAGGGCCCCGCGGCCGCGAGGTTGTCAACTGGATTTACTTTAGTTCGAAAGCCAATTTGCTCCGTACACCATTGTTTCCTCAATATTCGAGTCATTTTTTGCCACGAACTGCGCGCACCTTCGCGCTCGTGCTGACGCGGCTAGTGTCAGACCCCTGTGGACTGTTTTGTGTGTTTCCCTCGTGTATGCCCTTATTTGGACTTTCCGTTTCCGTTTCCAATTACTAGGTCACTGTTTCATTGTTCTCACCTGTCCTCCCCTGATTGGTTCTTTCTGTGTATATAAGTTTGGTTGTGTCTAGTCAAGTTGGTCCAGGGTGATGTTGAGGAATGTACATCTGAAGTTACACAATTGATTTTAAATGCAGCTTTAAATAGCATACCAATTAAAACAGTCGGAGGAAAAAGGAAATCAGTTCCATGGTGGAATGATAAATGTACAGAATTGATAAAAGAACAAAATAATGCTTTAACAATATTAAGAAATAACTTGAATCAAGAAAATTTAATAATTATCAGAGGAAAAAGGCTCAAGCTCGCCGAGAAATTAAGAATAGTAAACGGAATGCATGAAGGAATTACTGTTCAACTATTGGTAAAGAAGTTCAAATAGGAGAGATTTGGTCAATGTTGAAGAAAATGAGTGGGAAAAAATGTATAATAAAATACCAGTATTAGAGGATGCAGGAATAATGGCAATAACAGAAATTACCAGAAAAAAATAGGAGAGATTTGGTCAATGTTGAAGAAAATGAGTGGGAAAAAATGTATAATAAAATACCAGTAGAGATAATATTATATTTATTTAATAAGATATGGGAAGAAGGGAAAATGGCAAAAAGTTGGAAGAGAGCATTAATATTGCCTTTTAAAAAACCTGGAAAGGATTCTAATAATGCTGGCAACTACAGACCCATTGCCCTAACATCACATCTATGCAAGTGGATGGAGAAGATCTTAGTCAGAAGACTAAATTATTTCCTTGAATATAAAGGTATATATGCACCATACCAAAGTGGTTTCAGAAAAGGACACTCTACAATGGATGCTGTTGTGAAAGTAAGTAATGAGATAGAAAAAAACATTTAAAATGAAACAATTAATGAATATTGTATTCTTTGATATTGAAAAGGCTTATGACTCAATGTAGAGAGAAGGATTATTAATTAAACTAAATAAGATTGGAATAAGAGGTAGGTTCTATAATTGGATTTTAGATTTTTTATCAGAAAGAAGATTTAGAGTTAAAGTGGGATTAGAAGTATCTGAGGAATTTGAAATTATTAATGGAATTCCACAAGGGAGTGTCATAAGCCCAGTATTATTTAATGTTATGATTAATGATATTTTTATGAACTTGCACAGAAGAGTTGGGTCAGCTTTGTATGCAGATGATGGGGCCATTTGGGTAAGAGGACGAGATCCCATAGGTGTGATGAGTATAATCAAGGAAGCAGCAAGAAAAGTAGAACAATGGTCATATAATTGGGGCTTTAAGATTTCTCCAAGTAAATCTTGTCATATGTTATTTACCAGGAAGAAAGGGATATGTGAACAGAACTTAAAGTTATATGGTCATAACATGGAAACAGTAGAATGCTTTAAATATTTAGGTATGTGGTTAGACCAAAAGGGAACATGGAAAGTACATATGGAAAAGGTGGAATCAAAATGTAGAAAAGTTCTAAACTTAATGAGAGCATTAGCTGGAAAAGATTGGGGAGCAGATAAACAATCATTAATGTACGTCTACAGGGCTCTAATGAGATCAACAACAGACTATGGATGTTTTGTTTATGGAGTGGCAGCTAAAACTGTCACGGATTGGCCAGGCTCTTCCACCACTCACATCCAGCGATCTCAATCACCGGAATTCTAAACACCTGCACCTAATCACCATTCACCTACTTAAGCACACACCACACTCCAGTCTCTGTCCGGGCTCATTCATACGAAGCGGACATATTGTGCCTATCGTCAAGAAGTCACAAACTTTACCTACCTGTGAATACTTACCTGTTCTCTCTTGTGTTCTAGTCCTGTCGTCCTTGTCTCTCCAGTCAAGTCAGCAGTGTGTGTGTGTGCGGAAGTCATCGGATCCAGCCCAGTCAACCTACTACAAGAAATCAAGTATCATTATTTGTTCATCATTCAAGTCAAAGTCAAGTCTTACCCGATCCACTTACCTCTGCTGGAATCTCCTCTGATCAAGTTTTGCTCTGCTGTGATTTAATAAACTTACCTTTGTTGATATACCTGTCTTGCCCGTCTGTGTCCGTGACAGAAACACACTTAATGAAAATAGATAGAGTTATTAATAAAGCTTTGAGGATTTGTTCTGGTACGATGAGATCAACACCAACTAAGGCAATTCAGTTAGAGTTAGGAAAAGTGCCCTCAGATTTAAGAAGAGATAAACTTATGCTTACATACTGGTGTTGTTTACGTGGATGTGGTAATAAAAACCCTACCAATAGTGTTATTAAAGAATGTTGGGAGTATAATTCTTTTCAAAATAATGGCTTTGGATGGGTAATAAAGGCTAAATCAGAGGAATATAGATTAGACAGTATCTGTTTTAACACTCCTACTTCTATTAGTAATATCCCTATTTGGTTGTTTCCAAAAATTAATGTAGATTTAAATATAATGGAATTAAAGAATAAATGGGAAGAGAGTGAAAAAGGATATATGGCAAGTCAATACATTAAAAATAAATTCTACAGTTATCTAGATATCTATACAGATGGATCTAAAGATGAAGAAAATAGGGTAGGCACAGGAATATATATATACCAACACTGAATGTAAGTATTGGGAAAAGAATACCTCATCAGTTGTTTTATACGGCAGAGATGATGGCAATTATTGTAGGGTTACAGTGGGTGGAGGAAGTAAAACCAGATAGAGTGGTATTTTGTGTTGACTCTATAGCAGCTATTTACAGTATTCAAAAAATGAAGTCTAGTAAAGAAGATTTAATGCTAGAAATCCATCAAAACCTATTTAGATTGCAGAGGCTACAGATAGATGTGAGATTCTGTTGGGTACCTGCTCACACATGTAAGAGGAAACGACAAAGCAGACAAAATAGCAAAGAAATCAACCAGAATGAGCGATACTATAAATATTCCTTTTGGTAAAGGAGAAGCTAAGACATTAATTAAAAAAGAAATGATGAAGAAATGGCAAGAGAGATGGGACACAGATAAGAGTGGGATGAAATATTACAGTATACAGAAATCTATCAATGCACAGGGTGTGAATGGAAGGAATAGAAGGGAGGAGTCAGTTTTAGCCAGGCTAAGATTTGACCACACTGGGTTAAATAAAACATTATTTCTGTTAGGTAAAAGTAAATCAAATGAATGTATGGAATGTAAAAGTACAGAAGATGTAGAACATATACTGCTGCATTGTGGGAAGTATAGAGAAGAGAGGATTAGATTAAAGCAAAAGATTAATCAGACAGGAAGAAAATGGAACCTTGAGGGTATTTTGGGAACAACAGGAGAGGGGGTTAAAGATGCACAGGATGCTGTTGTGGAATATCTGAAGGATACAGGGGTATACTATAGGATTTAGGATATTGGAACTTGTTTATTTATTGGAACATTATTTATTTTTTTTTTTTTTCTTCTATTATATAAAGTGGAAATTATAATTCATGCTACATACTCCGATACAGTAGGTGGCGGTATGCACCTGATATGTCATGATTGCAATCCGCCATAAAATCAAAAGAAGAAGAAGAAGTCAAGTTGGTCCGTGATTGTATTGTCATTCTGTTTAAAGTCATTTTCGTCGTGTTTGCGTTGGATTTCTCTGTAGTTTCTGTTTGTTCCTGCCTTTCATGTGGATTATTAATAAACTTTCGTGCATTGGACTTTCTCGTCTGCTCCTCCTTCCTCGCACACCACGACAAACGACAGAATCACCGACCGCAACAGAAAATGATCCGGGCTGAGGAGCGAATTATGAGGATTCGGCAGGCGGAGAGGCCAATGGAACAATATGTCGAGGAATTCCTGAGCGTTTGTCATCTGGTGAGTTGGAGCGATGCTATGATTAACACGTGTTTTCTATTGGGGCTAAACGATGACCAGCTGTTCTGTTCGATAACTCCTGTGGATCGCTGCAAACCGGTTGCAGATTTTATCAACTATGTCCTTGCCCTTAGTCAGTCCAATTTCTATGTCGATGTGGAAGATTCTAATCTTCCCTCCATTAGAGAACACGCCGCCGCTCCAGCTCACCACCAGCCAGCCTCCTCCACATACTGTTCCAACGAGCTCGCTCTCTCCGGTCTTCCCTCGCTCCCTCCTGTTACACCTAGCTCCTCCCTCATTGTCAGCCCGGAGCCCGCGGGCAGCACTCGAACGCCGATCATGATGGCCAGCGTGCTGGACCCACCACTAGTGTCAGTGCGGGCAGCAAACATCTGAGTTGCAGCTGCGTTTCCTGAGTCACGTCAAGTAAAAGCTCCATTTATGGAGTCAAGTCAAGTGACGGCAGCGTTTCCTGAATCAAGTCAAGTCACAGCAGCATATACTGAGCCAAGTCAAGTTGCAGCTGCGTTTTCCAAGTCAAGTCGCAGCGGCGTCTACTGAGTCAAGTCAGGTTGCAGCTGCGTTTCCCGAGGCAAGTCAAGTTGCAGCTGTGTTTCCTGAATTAAGTCAAGTTACAGCTGTGTTTACTGAGCCAAGCCAAGCTGCAGCGGATCTGCAGGAATCAAGTCAAGCTCCAGCGTGCCCTCCAGAGCCCGAGTTGCCTCCAGCGTGCCCTCCAGAACCCGAGGGGCCTCCAGCGTGCCCTCCAGAGCCCGAGGGGCCTCCAGCACACCCTCCAGAGGCGGAGTGGCCTCCAGTGCGCCCTCCAGAGGCGGAGCGGCCTCCAGCACGCCCTACAGAGCGCCCTCCAGAGCCGTTGCCTCCTCCGGCACCCCCAATGAGGGGAGTCTACCCCTTCGATCAGCCATGGTCATATGGACTGTGTACTCGGCCATGGCTCCCCAAACTCCCTGACCCGCCATGGCGTTATGGACTCTGTGCTCCTGTGTGGCTCCCTGAGCTCCCTGATCTGCCCTGGAGGTGCGCCTCCTATGTCCCTTGTGTCTGCCCGGCACGGACCTCCAGGTTCTGACTCCTGCTGCAACGTGCATTTTATAGAGCAGAAGCTTTGGAGCAGTGCAGACCATGCACTCGCACAAATGCAACCACGTTAAATTTTAGCTAAATAAAACATTTTGCAGAAGGCATGAAGTTTTGGTGGGTGATTGGCATAGACAAATAACAGTTCATACTATTGCTAGTGTTGATCAGGCAAGCCTTTGCTTACCTTTGTTAATTGTTGTTTATCCATGATTTCAAATAAGAATCCGCCAGTGTTTTTTTTTTTTGTTTAAGTAAAAACCATTAGCCCAAATTATGCAAAATAAAGTAACTACTTGAGCATTAGTTAAAGCCCAAATTATGCAAAATATCTAACCGAGTTGAAATCATTTCCTGACTGCTTAACCACCAACTTCCCCAGACCTCTAGCATCATCATACTGTTTCCTATTTTTGCAACACACTCTTAACATTTCATTGTACAATATCTTGGCCTGAAAATCTGTGCGTCTCCAACTTTCCAAAGCACTAGTAACATTTAATGGATTCAATGCTCTAAATCCTGCATCCCCTGATCATTTCCCTTAACCTTAAACAACACAGCAAACTCTAAAACAATGATTTTTCCAGTGAAATGTCTGTTACTCCGACTTTCCACATGCCTTCTTCCCGTCAACAGACTCATTTCAAAATGGCCGCCAACATTTCTTCTTCTTCTTTTAGTTTTCTGGCAGTTACAGGCCACCACCTACATTTTATTGTAAATGTCCCTTCTTCTTCTGCTGTAAGGTTTAACAGAGGTTTGCATCCAAAAGCACTGCATTACCGCCATCTTCTGGTTTATTTCCATTCTTTTCCTCCATCATATTCTCATATCAGACCCGGGGGATATTCAAAGCAGGTTATGTGACATACCCAGGTATTTTTAGGGGTAAGTAAGTGGATAAACTTGGCTTTCGGTTTCAAAAATGGAGGTAACTTTCAGTAAGTAGCCATAGTAACTTATTTTCTGAACATAACCTGCTCCGGAGCAGTTTCTGTTTTAGGGTTAGCTTACTTCTGCACTATAAGCGCATGCATGACCTATTGATAAGACTCCGGTGGGCATGACAGATTGCACACACTATTATATGTTATTACAATACAGACAAAATTGCTTTGTTTGCTGTGTAGTCAAGGCATCTGTAAATATGGTTAAAAGATCAATCTAAGACCACAGTATGGAATGGCACATTTTATTATTGGGTGTACATGTTTTACCAAAAACAAAGAGTAACATGAGCATAAGTATTGGGACAGTTCAACTTAAAGCAAATGTAAAAGTTTAAAAGTTGATATTTAGTTGCAAATCCCTCTTTGCATTCAAGTCTCAAGTCAAGTCCCGAGTTAAAACAGACAAGTCCCAACTCAAGTCCTGAGTCAAGACAGGCAAGTCCAAGTCGAGTTGCAAGTCATCAACTATAAGTTTCAAGTCTTAAACAAGTCATTAGTGCTCTTTGTATATATGTAAATAAATGTAAGGTAATGTACATAGTTGATCGCTAAATCACGCTGCAAACTGGAATACATCATTCGTTTATCCTGAAAGAAATTAAAGTGAAAAGGGAGAAAAATGTATAATATTTAATTGTTGCATATACAATAATCATTTGGTTGAAGAAATACTTCAATTACATTTTTTTTAAAGGATCATTATTGCCTTGCCCACTTCAGACATTAATGTTCAAGTAGCTGCAGTTTGCAAGGATTTATCTAATAATTCTGTTTCACTAAACTTTAAACCTTGATTAAAAATAAGCAGGTTTACATTTAACCCATCATTTTGATCATGGATTTAAGTTATACTTATATTTAATATATAAGTATATTTAAAGATAACTTTAGTCCTGTTGCACCATAACTTTAAACTCTGTATTAAATGGAAATAAATAACGAATGATTATGCAATAACATAGAACTTAAGAGGTTTAGGCTACATAAAATAAAATGCACATGCAATTAAAATATGTGACTGAGAGAGAGGTGTTTATTATAAATAAAAATGAAAATTGAAGCACATAGCGCTTTCAGAGTGGAAGGGTTGTGGTGGGACATCATGCCCGGGATGTGGATGTCGGACAAACAAAAGAAGTGAGGAATGTGTTTAACATTTAACAGCAGCAGTCACGGTGATGATGAGGCAAGCACCAGTGATCACGACCACGCCTCTCGTTTCTCATGTCCGCGTTCTGTGTTTCTGCTGGGCGGCAATCAAACAGACAGTACAGCGCTGTCAGCAGCGGAGATAGTTAAGCCCAATGGGTCAAGTGCACATTGCAGGGATCCATCTACAGTGAAAACGACTCTAATCATAAAGTCTTTCCGAGTCACAGGGCTCAAGTCCAAGTCAAGTCTCGAGTCATTGCTGTCAAAGTCTAAGTCGAATCTCAAGTCTTCTTTAATTATGTCGAGTCGAGTCGCAAGTCATCAAATTTGGGACTCAAGTCTGAGTCGAGTCTCGAGTCATGTGACTCGAGTCCACACCCCTGGAAATGAACATGTGGTTAATATCCCAATTGTATTCTTGTAACATGATTTTAATCCTTATGTGTGCTTATGTGTACATTGAGTATCTTATCCTGTTTAAAAAAAAAAAAAACATGATTTATTGTCACTGTGAAAATGACACATCTTCTTTTTGAAATTAGAGCATGTGAACTGTGTAGAGAGACTAACTACCTTTACCTGAAAATTGAGTGTTTACTGTTGCCCTTTGCATTGTTGATGTACTATTTCCTATTTAATACTGTTCAGCCGCCTTGTCACAATTCTGTATTGTTAAAGGCGGTATATAAATAAATAAACAAACAAACAAACAAACAAATAAATTAATTAATTAATAAAGATAAGAGCATGTGAACTGTGTAGAGAGAGCTTGTTAGCCTGTTGATCATGTTTTCTTAATTCTTCTATTGGAATGGAAAATGTGTCACTCATGTTTACATTCAGTCATTACTGGAAAAGAGTGATACATGTGTAGATGTTGTTATTTGCTGAGCTTTTGTTATATGCATATGCTTTTATTCATTCAAAGTAAATATGCCATTAATGAAGCCATCAATGCAACGCTCCTTTTTTTCCTCATTGTTCTTTATTAATCTTTTATAC
Source organism: Labeo rohita (assembly GCF_022985175.1). NCBI lineage: Eukaryota > Metazoa > Chordata > Actinopteri > Cypriniformes > Cyprinidae > Labeo > Labeo rohita. Next base: position 32,589 of record NW_026127538.1, read on the forward strand.
TTCTTTTCATACTTCTTCTCAGGAGTACTACAATTTTGAAGGCACCGCTGGGATAGGAGTCAGACGGGTCTTCCCTCATTATCGTCAGGAACGCCCATCGACATTCATCTCTTAACTACCGGATGTGGAGCAGTTGAGTAAATTGACAAGGCAGAGCTGATTGAACGAAGCGTGCACTTAGGGTACAACAACCATCAGAAGCAGCTAAGTCAAGTCAGATAAGTCAAAGTTCACACACAAAACTGTGAAACACTACAGTAAAGATGGATACTTTACATAGCCTTCAGGAAGAAATAGGTGAGAGACTGTGTACATTACCCAGAGAAAAAATTAATCGAGCTGAGCCAGTTCCTGGAAATTCATGTAGAAGCAAATGTCTGCACACGCCTTTCCCTAGCCTTTCTTCTAAGTAGTTATCGGCTACGAAAGTAGCTGGAGGAATTTGAGGATGGAGACATGGCGGAACTACTAAACATAAATGAGAAATTGAGAGAATTGATGTTAACCGATGTAGATGTGAATGAGCAAAACTCAGCCCCGAGACAAATAGAGGAAATTAAGGACTCGACTGATTCGCTCCCCGCTGATCAAACGAAATCGCCTGTTCCACAGAACACCAGATCAGCATCAGCAGATGGTGTAACAGGTAACTCTTCACTGCCCCCACAGGGACAAATGATATTAGCTGTATGGCACAGAGAGAGATTTCAGGTTTTATCGGAGAGCCTGGCCAAAGAGACAGATTAACATTTTCAAGTCTGGTGCGTCAAATTGAAAGCGGACTGAATAAGGATTACCAAGAACAAGAAATCGTTGATGCAGTTATTCGGGCCATCATACCAGGTCTTCAATTACATTGCGAATTCTTCGTTCCCATTACCAAGAAAAGAATGCAACAGAGTTGTATAAACAACTGACTGCAGAATCACAACGTTTAAAAGAAACACCCCAAAGTTTCCTTATACGTGTGCTTGACTTAAGGCAGAAAATTCTCTTTGCGTCGCAAGAAGACGAGTCAGGTTTGAAATATGACCCAGCACTTGTACAGAATATGTTTCTTCACACTGTGTTAACAGGTCTACAAAATGACCGTATCCAGGGTGATCTCCAACCGTACCTGACAGACACCACAGTCACAGATGAGACGCTGTTGGAAAAGTTGAATGTAGCATGCTCCCACAAGGCTGAGAGACAGAGTAAAAGAAAGAGTGAACAAAGTGCCAGTGTGAATGTCACTCTGTTAAGTGAACCAACTCCGCAGGCAAAAATCAAGCAGAAGCAGCAAAAATTTGTTTTGATGTCACAGTTGAAACACTGAAGTGAAGAAGTCATGCAGATAAAGTAATCAATGCAGCAGCCCTCACCTCTGCAGCAACAATCTGCTACTGTCAATAGTGATGTCTCATCTCTAAGAACAGCCCAGCAGCCCATCTCAGAGGGGAATCAGGTGCTACAAAACCAGGACTGGAGGGCAAGTCAAAATGGAAGTGAACAATGGCAGTATCCATTTCAAGTGCCTAATTTCACACCACAACCATATCAACAACAGGTGAGTTCAGTGCCAGCGCAGTTTCACGCAGACTCGCAGCCATACCTATCAATGCCACAGCTACAATATTTTCAGCCATACCAACAGCCATGCCCCTCAAGGCCAAGACAGTGTTTTCATTGTCAGCAAGTGAGGTCGACAGAACTGTGCACTCATTGTTACCACTGTGGCAGCAATGAACATTTTCTGGCGGGTTGCAAGGAGAGAGGTACCCGGTCACAGAGTAGAGTTCAGTTAAATAGGGACAGGTTGCCACCATGGGACAGGGAGTAACCCAGCATGTGAAATTTTCCCTATCACATCCAGAGCAGCGTATTGAAAGTGTCGAATCACAGCCAGGGATCATCCCCTTTTAGTGTAATTTAATTTCTGAGTATCAAGTCAACAAATATTCACCTGTGACTTCCCTGGTCAGTAAACAATGCTTAGTAACATGTTATCTGAATGGACACAAAACAGAGGCATTGTGGGACACTGGATCCCAAGTGTGCATTGTAGATCGATGGTGGAAAGATCAGCACATACCTGGAATAAAAGTCTGAGATGTTTCAGAAGCAGCAGAGGCCACAGACAACTTGAATCTTGTCGCAGCCAATGGTTCCAGCATGCCCTATGAAGGATAGGTTGAAATCACATTCAATTTGGCTCCTCCTGCAAACAAAATAAAAGAATTAATCATCAAATCATTGGCTACAACGTAATTGAGCAGGTAATGAAGCAGAGTGAGGCAAGTGGGAATAGTGATGGGAGCAAAGGGCTCTTAAACAAGACTGTTAGATGCACCTTTCCAAGACTGAGGAGAAGTAAAATCCAAACATTCATTAACCTGGTGACAGCTGAGAGTGCAAGCGAGTATTTGGTTAAGGTGACAAAAAAACCATGTCAATGTGTCAAAGCATGCTATCAAAGCATGCTATCAAGTCAAGTGTCAAGTAAAAGCACCAAGTATAAAGCAAGATAGTGTTGTGTTGTTTGAACCATCTCTCAATCCACAGTACCCTGATGGACTGAAACCCCTTTAAACACTCATGACCCAGAAAAAGGGCAGCCGACCTGTGATTCAAATCGGTGTCCAGAGTGTGACTGACCATGGTATCCTTCTGGTGAGAAATCCTGAGCTTGGGACAGTACAAACTATAAAGTCAGTGCTATCAGCGACAGTGTCTTTGTGTGTAACGACAGCCTGTGTTAATGAAAGTGTGGAGCCAACAAGTGAGTGTGAGGCTCACAATGAAGGTGTTTGGCACCCACCTGTGGACGTGAGTCATTTGCCTCTAGAACAACAACAGAAAGTTAGACAAATGCTGCAAGAAGACTGTTCTTCCTTCTCAAAATCAGATGAGGACATTAGGTGTGTCAAAGATCTACAGTTGAGCATCAGTTTAACAGATCAGACACCTGTTGTGCGGATGTATACATCTGTTCCAAAGCTGTTGTACCAAGAAATGAAAGACTATCTTCATGATTTGATTGCCCAGGGTTGGATTACAAAAGTTACAAAAGTTACAAAAGTGTGACACCAGAAAGCCGCCCATTGATAGCCTTTAGTACCCTGTGGGGGCTATATGAATGGATCCGTATTCCCTTTGGGCTCATAAATGCACCAGCTGCATTCCAGCAGTTCATGGAGGGATGTCTGGAAGTCTAAGAGATGACATTTGTGTCCCTTACCTGGACGACATTCTGGTCTTCACAAAGCGTTGACAGGGACAAGAAAACCCCGGGGAAAAAATGATTGTTGTCAGCAAGCCCCGGTCCTTTTAGTTTTACGCCCTTTTTCGAACCAGCTCAAACCGGGAGGGAGTGTCCCTTTTAAAAGAAAGGGGGAAAATTTAACAGGACGAACATTCAAAAGGGAAAGAATTATTTTGCCTAAAGGTTTTGGTTTTTTTCACAAAAATTAAAGGGTTACTTTTTCCACCAATTTTACATTTAACAACAAAATTTCCATGTTTTTAACCCCAATAAAACAACGGGATCCGATGGGGGAACTTGGGTTTTATTCATATTGGCGGACTAAAAAAAACATTTCAGAGTTTTCAGGGAAAACCCCTTTAAAAAACATAGGGGGAAGGGTTTATCAGCTTAGGGGCTTAATGGTTGGGGCTTGGGGGGTTACCATGTTTCCTTCGTCAGAGTTAAACTTCAACAGGGAAAATCGTGGCCAGCAAAGGAAAGGGTAGGAAAGAAAGGGAAGCAAAAATTAGGTTTTTTTCTCACAACAGGAGAAAACCCTTTTCCAAACAGTGGGGGGTTTTGGGAGAAGCTAAAGGAAAAAGGTGTGGGGTAACAGTGAAGGCCCCCCCCAAAAAAAAACGGAATATTGAGCCCGAAAGTTAGAAAAAAGCCTTGAAAAGCAGAAAAAGGGAACCAGGGGCCAAAACCCCCGTTTGTTGCTTCCCCGGGGGGGGGTTTGGAATGTGGGGACTTTCTTGATTAAAAAAAAACCGTTCAAAACAAACCCCCCAAAATTAAAACTTCCCCCAAAATTTTATGGGTTTCCTTTATGGAAAAATTTGGGGGAAAAAAAGGATTGAAAACCAAAATTTCCAAACTACAAAACATTAAAAACTGGCAAACTTCCAAAACCTTTTTTGTTTGCCCCGTTTGGGGTTCCCCTTTTAAATAACTCAAAAAGGAAACCCAATTTTTGGAACTCAAAAACAGTATCCTATGAAATATCCCCCCCCCCTAAGGGTGGGGGGGGGGTTTAAAAACCCTTGTTGCTGGGAAAAACCAACTGAAAACGAAATCAAATTGGAAAAACCGGAACAATTGAAATTCAAGCCAAAAATAAATTTGGCCTTCCCAAGCCATTTTTCCCCTAAATTATTGATGGTCTTTTGGGTTTTGCCGCAATCTTTGAAAGAAATGAGACCGGAACAGGAAAGGGGAGCAAAAGGAAAAAAAAGTGGAAATGCAAAAAATGAACAAAATAAAAAAAAAATGAGTCCCGATTATCACACAATCCTTTTAAAATTTCCCCGGGGACCAGGGAACCCAAATTGGGGGGGGGGGGAATCCAGGATCAGATTTCAAAAAAGGTTTGAAGTAAGCCCAAAGGGGTGGAGGTGAGTATTACAAAAACCAACCAGTACCAACCTCGGGGGACCAACGTCAGCCCCAAAAGGAAAAACAAACACTCCAATGTACCTGTAAAAGTGGAAAAAGGTGTTAAATGAAAAACCTGCGGTTAACTCGGCCTGTGTTTAGTAACCTGAACCGTTCTGTGTCGTTGGCTAAATCAGAAGACGGCAACGGCAGAGCGATTATGGACACTTTTGTTTGAGAAAACTTTAGGACGTCGGACGGAAAAAAAACGGGTAGCGCTGTGAGCTACCAGGTGACGTTCAGAGTTCTTCCAGCCCCGAGGGAGTAAACGCGTCACCGGCATCGTAGCTCCGCACCATACTATCGGGGGGTTTTCCGAGTTTGTGTGCATCCTGTGGGATGCCGCTGATCACATCATTGCATTGCATTTCGTCACCTCTGGCTCTTATCGTCGGACGATAAACAGGGAAAGACCAATTCCGATTGAGGTACAAGTTTGTTCAGTTTCATTTTTGAGAACCACTGGATCTGCAGTGATGGGCCCCAACAAATACAAGCTTGCAACGGGTGTTGGTTTTGGGAAAGTGTCGAATTTAAAGAGACATTAACGTGACTGAATTTCATTTTGTATATCTGATTGTTTTGTAAACTTTAACACTTTTGCTTGAGGTTGTTTTATTTTATTTTACTTTTTATATTTGTTTGACAGTATATACCTTTATGAAAAAAAAAACGGTCTTAGAGTGATTGTTCAGAACTACAGGTACTTAATCATTGGTGAATTATTGTGAAACTTGTAGTGTAGAGGGCATGTAAAAAGGGAAGTTAACCCATTGTTGGGTCTACACCTGTTCTCATTATTTCTAGATAGGTTATAGTTTTTCAATCACCGTAGTTCATTTTCCCCCCCAAAGTAACCTATATAGTAGGTAGGGAAACCTTAAGGATAGATAGTAAAAAACACAGTAAGTGAAACGAACTCAGGGCGCTGTCTCTCTAATAAGGGATAAAAAAGCGCTACATCTACATATCAAAGTTGTTCATAGAAACGCATTTTAACTGATCATTTCTCGAAAATTAAGACAGAAATGTAAAGTACAGTCACGTACATCATAGATGTCAATATTACGTGCTATATTGTGTTTACCTATCTATAGTCCTATTGATTTGTTCGCTCGTGGGCCAGCGTAAATTTGTGACAAATTACTTACCATCTACACCAAGAGATACTGCAACTTCCTCCGATGCTTTTTCCTTCACCTGCAAGTATTTATACAGCAAATGTTGAGGATCATAAATGACTGTATGTTTCTGAACTTCTACGATAAAATGAGTGTTGTCCATGATGGTCTTCTTAGCAGTTGAACTCTGAAAACTACCCGCCTGTGACACGCGTGTTTGTTTACAAGTGTCGTCACGATGTCAGTATGACACCTTTTCTTATGGCAACATGTAGTTGTAATAATAAATACAGGCTATATATATAGGCTAATATAATAATTAAAATTAATCAGTAACGTCAGAAAAAAAACCAGTATAAATTAATTATATACTGAATACTGAATTTAGGGTTTGTCAGTTATAATCATCAAAATTAAAAGAAATAAACACTTGAAATATATCAGTCTGTGTGGAATGAATGTATACATTATACAAGTTTCACTTCTTGAATGGAATTAGTGAAATAAATCAACTTTTTGAAGATATTCTAATTATATGACCAGCACCTATATACTAATAACTTGGCTAATAAAAACATAGTCATAATCACACATTTAGCATAAACGTTGAATTATTTTCAAGTAGTTTCCATGAGTCCTATGTTCAGGTGTCAGAACTTAAAAACGTAAACCACTGCGTGTTTAGCCAGGTTTAAAGAGCAAGCAAAACTGAAAGTGTTGAAAGGTGAGGTGTTTTTATAAACCTATTGAACATTCATTTGACATTCATTGAACAATGTTGACCAAAGTTCACAACACAAAAAAATTGATCATTCCATTCCATCCATCTATTTAAAAACAAAAACAAAAACACATCGTTATCATCATGCAAATGTCATTTATTGATGTAAACCATGTGGAGTATAACAGAATCATTCATTCTATGAACTGTAACATTATAAAAAACATTGTATTTTGTTCAGAAAATTCCCTTTCCCTTGTAATTTGCCTCTATGGCTTTTACAAACACCTGCGACATATCTTACATGATTTTTTTTTAGATGAATGTAAATAGAAGTATTTAGACAATTTTCATTTTTTTTTTTTTTTAGACTTTTTTCATTTTTTTTGAAATATCAAAATCTATATAACCTTCTGGTTTTGTGATCTTTTCTTATAAATGTTTAGAGCAGGGGTGCTCAATCCTGGTCCTGGAGATCGACTTTCCTGCAGAGTTCAGCTCCAACCCTGGCTCCACACACACCTGCACCAGCTAATTAGGATCTGAAGGAACACTTGATAATTACAGATAGGTGTGTTTGATTAGGGTTGAAACTAAACTCTGCAGGGAAGTCGATCTCCAGGAACAGGGTTGGGCACCCCTGGTTTAGAGTGTAGGATTAGTGTCAGGGAATTCTGAGAATGTCAATTTACAGTTTTTTTTTTTCCACTGTAAATTATACAGTGATTTGTTTGACTTGTTTTTCACCTCCAAAAACTGTACATTTAAATTGAATAGAGGGTTACAGCTATTACAGTTATTCACCATAAATAAATAAAAAAGAAACTGTTACTCAATTACTGTTGCATTTTTACAGTCCTTTAAATGCTAAAACTACAATAACTTACTTACAATAACTTACCTACATCCATGGAGAGGAGATTTCTCTTTACTGAAAGCTGACCATGGCTTTTACAAGTACAGTAAATTTCACCAATAGAGGTCGCTAATTATACAAGAACAAAGGCTTAGCTTTTTTTTTTTTTAGCATTTATGAGAAAGAAAAATACAACAAAGCCTGGACCCGCTAAAAGTGCCAAACATTTAAGGAAGTTAAATAGATTTTAATCTTTCATACTTTTTTTATAAAAACAACAAAGGCATATTTCCAAAAACAGATGCATGTAAGATGTTTCAGGGGTGTGAAGATATTATAACTAAAGTGACATCTGCAGGTCATATGAACAGGAAGTTAAATAGATTTCAATAACTTAAAAATTTGTATAAAATCAACCAAGACAGTTTTTGTGAATATAATACAGTATGTGTGGCAAAATCAGGTCACATGACCAGTTAAATAGATTTGAATATTTAAAAAAACGTGTCGAAAATCAACAAATTTTTTAAATCACAACATGTATTGTGTGGCAAGAGCTTGTGAGTTTGTGGGAGTTGTACTTTAAAATACTAAGAAGTGTAATAGATTTAAGCATATTTACTATAAACAGTTCTAACACACATACAAATTATTATTTATAACAACATTAATGGTGCACTAAGCAAATTTTGCTAGAAAGCACGACAACAAACATGACCATACCCCAACAGGACCTCACCTCAATGCCCTAGAAAAAAGGGGTTTTGGACAATATTGACATAAATCCTTTTTAATTTGTGACAATTTTGCACTGATAAGGAACAACACAAACTTCGAAAACATATTTTATTACATAAACAGTTTATACATAGAAAGAACGATTTAATTTTCGATTCATCAAAATATCCAGCATTAGCAGCTATTAGAGCTCTGCAAAATCTGGGCCTAAATTCATTGTATTCTAAACTTAATTGGCAATTAATTGTTGAAGCTATTAAGGTGTGCTGACCCAAAATTCTTTTAAAAACCTGGGGCAAGTTTAAACCAGACGCCAGGCATCACAGCTGGCCATTATTATGTAATCAAAATGAAAATTATTATTGCTGCTCTTCAATGATAATGTCAAATTACCTCCTTAAATACCCTGGTCTTTAATGGGGATTGTTGCTCAGCTCGTCCATACAGAATCCCCCACAGGTACTCAAGAATGTTAAGATTGGGTGAAATACCACTGAAATGTTCACTGAAGGATTTTCACCATGGGAGCATGAATATCTTGATTGTCATGTTGAAAAAAATGCAAGGAATGAGAAGAGGGTAGCATCTTCAGTTTCAGGGTTTTTTTTATTACATCACACAGTGGTGTTCTGCTCTCATACCAATATAACAGCTTTACCATTGAATGTCACTGTGGGAGCCAGGCACTTTTTACTGTACTCCTCCTCTAGCAATACCAGAACATTTTGGATACTTTTGGATCCGAAATGATTGATTTTGTCTCTTGAGACCAGAGTATGGATTCCTAGAAGTCTATATTTTGTAAATATGGGCCTTAGGAAAAGCTAAATGAGTTTGGCTACAGTATGTAGTTCTGGTGTGGTTAAACAACCATGCATGTCACTTCTGCAGGTTGCGTCATACTCTGTGAGATAAACAATCACTCTTTTCATAGCTTTTGCTCATTTTGAGACACTTGCATGGTATTTCTCCTGCTATTTTCTAGCAAAAATCACTCATCACTAAATGAAAACTTAAGTGAAGGCCTGATTATTTCAGGAGTTTTCTCACAATTCCATTGTTTTGAATGTTGGTGTTACTTTTGCTATGTTTTCGCACTTAAAACAATGATTTGGTATTCCTCTTGTACCATTATTCTCTTTTGTGCTAAGAAATGTGACCCTGGACCACCAAACCAGTCATAAGGGTCAATTTCTTAAAATTGAGATATATACCTCATCTGAAAGCTGAATAAATAAGCTTTCCATTGATTTGGCAGAGAAAAACTATTCTGAGGGTGCAAAAAAATCAAAATATTGAGAAAATTGACTTTAAAGTAGTTCAAATTCAGTTCAATTCAAATTTATTTGTATAATGCTTTTCACAATACGTATCGTTGCAAAGCAACTTTACATCAAATCGTTTTTACAATATATGTAGTAGTAGCTTACTAGTGGTGACTATGTCAAGTTGATGTACATATGGCAGAGATGTGTGGTAAAGATCAATTAATGATGTAATCAAACAAACAAAGAACACCATAAATTAGTAGCCAAAATTCGGAAGTGTTGTATGTTCTTTCAGGGTTGGCATCATCTGAAGTCCTCTGAGGGGTTGACATCATCTCTTCTTAAGTGTTCTGGATCCACACTGGAGCTTGTGAATTCCTAGTTACCACGGGATGTCATCCCATGGCAGAAACAGAAAACAAATAGGAACATAATTAGCGTAGCTGCTGTTCAAATTAAGAAAAGAAAGATTTGTTCAACCAGAGCTAAAAGATTAATAATGAACATTTGATAAGATATAACTGCAGTTAAAGTTTATGAGATGCATTATTTGAATGCTTGGCTAAAAAGATGAGTCTTTAATCTAGATTTAAACAGAGAGAGTGTGTCTGAACCCCGAACGTTATCAGGAAGGCTGTTCCAGAGTTTGGGTGCCAAATGTGAAAAAGCTCTACCTCCTTTAGTGGACTTTGCTATACTAGGAACTACCAACAGTCCAGAGTTTTGTGACCTTAGGGAGCGTGATGGATTGTAGCGTGGTAGAAGACTAGTTGGGTACGCAGGAGCTAAACCGTTAAGTGCCTTATAGGTAAGAAGTACTACTTTATAGCTGATGCGGAACCTAATAGGTAGCCAGTGCAGAGACTTTAAAATTGGGGTAATATGATCATGTTTTTTTAAAGTAGTTCAAGTTAAGTTTTTTAGCAATGTATATTACTAATCAAAAATTAGGTTTTTATATATTTGCAGTAAGAAATTTACAAAATATTTTCATGGAACATGATCTTTACTTAATATCCTAATGATTTTTGGCATAAAAGAAAAATTTATAATTTTGACCCATATAGTGTCAAAAGTTTTTTTAGGCACACACACACACACACACACACACACACAGCATAAATGTGACCCTGGACCAAAAAACCAGTCTTATGTCGCTGGGGTATATTTGTAGCAATAGCCAAAAATACATTGTATGGGTCAAAATTATAGATTGTTTTTTTATGCCAAAAATCATTAGGAAATTAAATAAAGATCATGTTCCATTAAGATATTTTGTAAATTTCCTACTGTAAATATATCAAAACTTAATTTTTGATTAGTAATATGCATTGCAAAGAACTTAATTTGGAAAACTTTAAAGGCGATTTTCTCAATATTTTGAGTTTTTTGCACCCTCAGATTCCATATGCTGGAATAGTTGTATCTCGGCCAAATATTGTTCTATCCTAACAATCAATACGTCGATGGAAAGCCTATTATTTAGCTTTTAGATGATGTATAAAGCTCAATTTCGAAAAATTGACACTTATGACTGTTTTTTTGGTCCAGGGTCACAAATGAGTACATCCCCCCCCCTAAAACTTCACAAATTAGTTAGTGACATGTGACCAAATGACCCACATTTGGAACGTGTGCTCTACCTATGACCCTTCCAACTGCAAACACACAGTAGTAAATACACACACACTGTAAATACACACCCGGAGCAGTGGGTATCCATTTTTGCCTTGTTCAAGGGTCTTGCCTCAATCATGGTACTGAAGGTGGAAGAGAGCGCTGATTCACTCCCACCTACAATCCCTGCCAGACATGAGACTCGAATAATGAAAATTCTGAGATAATGAGAAAAAAATGTTGTTTTAAATACCATCTAATTTTTTTACAGATTTAAATATTCAAAAAGAAACATTAAATTCTAAACCGAATCGTCGTCACAACCTGAATGATTCTTCAGAGTAATCAGTGATGAACAGTCTAATAATTATGTTAATAACCCCACTAATAAAATCCATCATAATTAACATCATTATCACACTTATGATACATTAAACATGTTCAGTCATTTGCTTAGCATCATTAGCATGTATGGTTTCCACAAACAGAAACACAATAACATGACACAAAATGTAACACAAAAACAGAGGCGGACAAAGTACACAATTCCATTATTTGAGTGAAAGTACAAATACTGCTGGTCAAATATTAGTGAAAGTTGTAAGAACTGATTTTTGAGTAAAAGTACAGAAGTACTTGCATTTAAAAGTACTTAAGTACCAAAAATAAATTTGCCTTATATCAGTACACTGTTTTACTACTGTTGTATGTAAAACTTGTGTGACTCCACCTTGAGACTTCCCCAGGTCGCCGACATGGGAGACTAAAGACTGCAGCTACCAGCCTCAGTCACTAGTGCACTCAGGAGAGTGAGGTTTACCTGCACAGCAGCCACCACTGGCCTCCGTTACAATTGCAATACCTTATCCCTCTGAAACAGCTTACAATACAATACGCCAATATGAATACACTGACTAGCTTGTAGTATCTTTGGAGTAAAAAGCTTTTAGAATCTTAAAAACATATAGAAATGAAACAAGTGAAAAAAAAATGTAAATATACACCCCCACAAAAGCAGCATGGTAGTGAACTGACAGCTCTGGAAATTTGCACACATCTATGTGTAGCCATTCACCCACATTTGAACCGAATGGACAGTGAAATTGCTGTAACCTGCTTTAAAACCCAACAACACAACTGTAGCTGTATAATTTTACAACAGCAACACTGCTTTAACAAAAAAGCAAAATTTAATTGACATCATTGCTCTCGCAGTACTTTGATATTATGCACAAAACCGTCTGTGCTGCTTAAAGTCAAACACCTATTGTGTTTTGTTAGAAGACGCACAACAATTCTTCTATGGCTTTATAGGTAATATTTTCATTTACATAATTTTGCAAAATCAGACAAAATTGTGTCTAAATTATACCACAATGTAAACTTCTTATCACTGAATAGTTGTAAATAAATATTACATTTGCATCTGGTCATTGTTTACAAAAATGTTGGCAAATCACTTCCATAACCCCAGAGGAGTGATTACTGATAGGCTATCAAAAAAAAAAATTAAATAAATCACATTTTAGAGAAGAAATAAAACCACCCACTGACTTTCAAAGCTGCCACATACTAGTAACAATTTCTACTTTGAGGACCTTGGTTGAAATAAAGAGGAATGAAATAAAAAAAGTACAGATACTTAAAAAGTTTACTTAAGTACAATGCTCAGGTAAATGTACTTCTGTCCACTTCTGCACAAAAAACAAGTAGGCTGGATTTATATTTAAAAACACAGCCTAAAAAAAAATGTGTTCAGGTGTCGTAACACTTCATGACCATGAGATAGCGGAATGTTTTTTAATGTTTCATTCAGATTTTCAATTTTTTGCTTTTTTTTTAAATGTTTCACTCATGTTAGTGATAGTCAATTTATTTTAACCTAGAATCATCTGTACAATACATACTAAAAATTTGATGTGAAACCATTGTTTTTTCCTGATACTGTGAGAACAGATTTGACATTATTGGATATATACAGATGTGTTTGCAGAGGTTAAGCATTAGTAATAATCAGGTTTTCTGCAAGAAAATGCACAAACACACATGATTTTTTTTTTCCTGCTGTTTATTTGGTCAGAACTCTTAAGAACACATTCAACATTGGAAACATTTTTATTTAATGACATTTGCTTTTGAACTCATATGTACACACATTAATGCTCCTCTAGAAGATATGTAAATATACAGTCCAATGAAATTCAAGCATTTGCTCTTCTTTTTGAGCTCATTCTCTACATATAAAAAGAGATGCATAACACATTCAACTTAAAGTTTTTAAGTTTGTTTATATGATAGTGCATTAAGACCGTAGCAACACTCTTATATTTAACTAAATATTACTGACAAACATAAATGAACCACAGAAACCTGAGTGATAACCACAACTATAAATGCATTTCACTGGTGCTGACAAAATTTGCCATAACATCTCAGTTTCTCTGAAGTGAAAATAGATCTTGTGAACAGGAAAAGCCTCTGAACCCCAGTTTTCTGTTTTAATTTGTGGTAAACTACTGAAATGCAAAGTGCTAGGAAATATTGACTTAGACTGTAAATAAATCAGAAATATAAGTCATTTATCTGATTTGTGGTTCATGAGAGATGAGCGTTTGGCTGCGGCCCATCCTTTCTGCCAACCGCGATAGTGAATGATTCCTCCTGCAATGACGGTAGCCAGAAAAAACACAAGCACAGCCAGACCAACACCACCGAACATCAATGCCCTCTCTTTTGTTGTCACTCCACCTACAGAGAGACAACAGCATTTTGCAGAATGAAGGATCACAGAAAATTCAACCACTACATTTGCATTTACATGCTCGATGAATCTGAATTGATTTCAAAGTTGAGAGAAAATGAGACTAGCACAAAAATGATTTCTGCTCTAACCTGTGATCTCAGCATTTCACAGAATGAGCGATTTCTGCAGCTTGTCTAAAAAAATATTTTAAAAATATGATCACCTTATCAAACACAAAGACTTGGTCATTAACCCTTTAACTGTCATGTCTGCTCAGTTGGACGCCTAAGTTTACTTCATCACATTACAAATAAATCCTAATCTAATCATGACAAACATTGTCTAAAAAGACAAATATTTTGAAAAAAAGTATGAAAAGTCACCTTATCAAACACAAAAAAATCTTTAAAAATTCATTTGTCACAAAATAATTCTTCATTGCCTTTTTCCCTATCACACTTTAGAAATCATAAGATTATTATCAGTTCAAAACTTAAAATCTCAAAATTCATCCTTTGAAAGGCATTTTAAAATCAGACATTGCATTACCATGGAAAATGTACATCAAAATCATATTACAAAATATTTTCATTCATGAATTATACAAATTTAAATCTGGATGGTGCATTTTTATGTCTGTGTTTAAAAATAGGAGTGACAGGGTCAAACTAAAGAATATTTTAGTTTCAGTTGAAATAAAAACCTTAGTAAAATAATTTCCAGGAATTAATAAAACGCTGCCTTTTAACTTTAATTAGTATAAAAATGGTTTGATCAGATCACTAACAGAACTAGTAGTGATAGCTGAAATAAATTAGTAAAATAATTGACTCAAAAAACAGAACTGAAAATTGAGCGGCACTTACCCTCGATCTGTAGTCTGATGGGTTTTTCAAAGTGCATCTTTGAAGTCTTTGAATTTTCTGATTTTGTTCCACAGAAATAAAGGCCTGAATCTGACTCTGTTACTCCAGAAATAACTAGCATGACTGTGGTGATCCCCTTATCCCCAGAGTGATCATCAACATTCAAATGACTCCAGTCTTGATTGTACATAACTAGAAGTCTTCCTGACGCACTGCTAATCTTTGCAGATAGTAGTTGATTTAGTTGTTGAGAATACTGGTGAAACCATGCAATTTCATATCTGTCAGTCATGTTGCAGTTCAGACTGATGCTTTCATTCAGCTGGACTCTTAACAGAGTCACATCATGTTCTGAAACATCTAGAGAAAAATTGATAAACCAATAATTTGAATTTTTTTTAAAAATATAACTGTTTGAGGTTAAAAAGATGAGTTAAGTGTAAGTTTAAAGAGTATGCTTACCACTGGTAATTATTTGCAAAATCCAGGAAGAAAAAATACAGAAGAAAATGACTTTGTCCATTGTGTCTGTTGTTTATAATGGTGTCGATCAAACTACAGGTTTCAGCACAAAGCAGAGACACTAAAACCACAGTGTTTCCACTTCCTTTACCAATCATTAGGCCTTACATGAGTGGTGTAACAGCTTTTTATCACTTATGCTTCAAACCTTTATGTGTAGTTACATAATGAAAATACACATTTAACTGCATTTGGTCTATATGTGTGTCCTAATCAAATATGGCAATGCAAAACAATTCATTAATTTTGTTAAATTTAATGATGAACAAGGCTTTACAGGTAGTAGCATAGCACTTTTAAAATCGTCACATTAATTGGGTTTTCATTATAGATTATTTATAGTACATCTTTTAGACCTGATGCATAGTTCAAGAAAGAAAAAAATAAAATAAAATAAAATATCAAGGCCACTGAGCTTATATGTGCCTAATCCATTTAGGTTTGTTTTGTGTAGTAAATGAAAGCCCATAGTTTCACATTTAGAATCACCAATCACCAATAGAAGTGCAAAAAGTGAAGTGGTACAATATGAGCACACAGGAAAATACATGTAAAAAATGATGTGGAATAAAAACATACAGATGCTTTCCCATTTGGTCCAAATGCTTGGTCCTAAACAGAGTTCAGTTGGTTTTGAACCTTTGTTTTGTTTCTAAACTTCAAGACAGAATGGCACTACAGCTGCTGCCATGAACGAGCTGCCAAAACTGACATCTAAATAAAAACAATGGTTAACCCTTCCCCACACACAATTTAGGACAGTTGCATTCATAATATCAGCAGCAAATCATGCTATAGTTGAGAACACATTTTAAAAGTTGATTTAAATGAACTGAGCTCTGATGTCAAACAAACCTCTGTGTGCACCAAAAGTGTTCAAGATTTTACAGTAACCCTAAATGCTGAAAAGTCTGAGAAAAGTGCAGTAGTACTTTCTGTATTGAGTCTTTCTCTTGGTCTGAGCTGAGGTCCAAAAAGGTCATTTCAAACCAGTGTAGAGTGGTGTGTTCAATGACAAAAATGGCATCAGTTCTTTGGCAGGAATTTAAATACAACAATAAAAGCCAATAATCAGCAGGATCAGGAGTGTGTTGAAGGAGTTCCTGTCAGCACCACCTGGAGATTGAAATAAACAACGTAGAAAAAAACATGAATTACTGCATAAAATTTCATTTTATAAGCATAAATTAGCATGATTTGGCTGCAAACATATGTCCATATATCTACATGTAAAAACTGCAGTTGCTTAATATTATTCTTATAAGTTACTTATACCCTAAGCCTGAATATTGTTTATTGATACTGAATTAATAAACACTGCATTAAAGGCAGTGGCAGTAGCATTGCTATTTTACTGAATATCAATGAGCATGATTGTTTGAACTTTGTTGGCAGAACTAAGGTGTAAGTGAGATCTGGGCCCGTATTTATCAAGCCTCTAAGGATTACTCTCAAGAACACTGCTAAGAATTGACTTAAGTTAAAAAAAAAAATTGTGCCTCAAAGTTGTGCTTAAAAGTTAGCTGTCATCAGCTAGCATCTCAGTTGTAATTTAAGCGAAGTGTAGGACCAAATCTTAAGTGTCAGTCTTAGAGATGATTTATGACACTTTGCTGTGCCATAAATGGGATTTTGGATGACGAAAGACTCATGGACCGATCACTGAATAGATTTCCTGATTTAAGAATATTCTCAGTTAAATTCACATTGAATGGTTAAATTCCTCATAGGAGTTTACATTCAACACACATTTGACAATAAGGAATTTTTAAGAGTATACATTTTGGCAAAGAAACGAAGCATCATCACAATCTTCAATTTAGGGGTGTGCCAACAGACGATAGAATTGTGTATCGATGATAGTCAGAGATATTGCCTATTGTTGATGCTTTTGACGACAGCAAGAAGATTATCATTATTATTATTATTATCCGTCAAAAATACAGGTGCCTATCTTTACTGCAATGCAGAGAGTCACTTCAGAAATGTTGCTGCGGCGCTGATGAGTGTACAGAATCTGAGCTGTTAGATGCGCTGCGGACGTGTGCAGTGTAAATGAGGGGTAAGAGATTTATTCATCATACAGTGCAGATAGCTTCACTGATTATAACGGGAGTGTTTTTAAAGAGCATAATACTCTAGCTAGACTGAAGTCGGTTATGATGTTCTTTGGAAATGTAAATGTTCTGAAATGTAACCATTTGATTAACTGCTCATTGTCAAACATTCCTCCTCTCCTGAAAGGTTTGTGCACATCTCTGTCTCCTCAGTGCCATCACAAGCCCCTACTGGCAACTCCTAACCACTTGAAAGTCCTCTTGAGCTGTCTTAAATAACTGGGACTGTAAGAGCGATTCTTAGCTTTAAGAAATATGATAACCTGTTTTTATACTTAAGTTTGAAAGTAGGAGTAAATTTCATGAATACTCAGCACTTAAGACTAAAATGGCACTTTGAGAAGCTTGATAAAGCTTCTGGCACTGGCCAACAGGTAAAGATATCTGAACCTGTTATGGAGCGAGGGAGACGGGAAGTGGGCGGATTGAAACGTAAGCTTTTATTGAAACGAAACAGAAACATGTTCATATACAGGCTGGGCCGAACACCGGCAAACAGGTATGCAGAGGGAAAGACATAAGACTCCACGAACAGGCAAGGATCGATCAACGGCGAATGTAATCCAGGGGGCTGAGCAAAAGGGTAATCTGATAAACATGCAAGAGATCCAGGGCAGGCAGCGAAACTGACAAGATGAGATAACTAGGCTAGGATACAAGACTTAAAAGACAAAGCCTAAACTTTCTCCAACAAATGATTCCTTCAGCCAATAAAACTACAACAACAGATAGCCCAACAAAGACTATTGTCATTATTTTCCCATCTACAGAGACAAGAATTAAACATTCTGCAGAATGAAGAAACACAGAGAGTTCAGCCACTAAATTCAAATTCACATGCTTGATGAATCTGTACTTATTTCAAAGTTGTGAGAAAATGAGACCCACGAGAAGGTTTTCCACTGTCATCTCCTCCGTCTGTCAGCTTGTCTGAAAATATTTAAAATGTATGATCATTTCATCAAACACAAAGACAAAGGTCATTAAAACAAAAATATTTTAGTTTTAATATTATTATAGCAGTAAACCTTTCCTTAGCAATGCATATATAATTTTTAGGAATCATTTGAACACCGCCCTTAACTTTACTTAGTGTGAAAGTGATTTGATTGGATCACTAGCAGCACTAATAGTGATGACTGAAATAAATTAATAAAATAATTTACTCAAAAATCAGTAACATTAAAAATCATCTTTGCACAAATTACTTAATCAAATTTCATCTTATTTTTCAATGTTGAGAGATTTTTTTTTCTTTGATTATTTGATTATTATGATTATTATTATTATTATGATGATGATGATTATTATTATTATTATTATTATTATTATTATTTTATACATTTAAACTTCTGGTGTATTAAGCTCAAGAATCAAGCCTTCTTCTCACTTACTGCTTCCTTCTGGTAGTTTCTGCTTCTTACACTCTGTGGAAAATTTGAGAGTAACAATTATTTATTTAGTAGGATAATAGAATGAAAATTTTTAAATTGACCTAAAGGAATAGTTTACCCCAAAAATGAAAATTCTATAATTATTCCCATCAAGCCATTTAAGTTACTGTTTCTCTCATGTCATGTGACTGTTTAAAAAAATGTGACTGTGAATGTGAAAGCAACAGTACAGAGGAAGATTGTCATTGTTATATGACTTCAGGCACATGAAAATTCATCTCACTTATTGCATGGACTACTTTCATGATCTTTTTGTCTGTATTGACATTCATAAAAAAAAAAAACAACATGCATCCTCTTTAAATTTAAAGAAAAATTCTTCCACTCCTTTTCTGGCACAGAAGAAAAAAACATGTGAATTTATTGTAATGGAATGGGGATAAATGATGACAAAATTGTCATTTTTGAGTAAACAAATTCCTTTAAACATTAAGATCAATTATGACCTTACCAGGCTTTAAATCCATTTCCAAGATTGGCCGACTTTTATTTGGAGCAAATATTCTAAATTTGACCATTTCATTCTCTTGTAAACAATCCGGCACGACCACAGAACAGTTTCCTTCTTCATTAAAGAAACTAGAGACTTCATGTATTTCATTATAAATTTTAACTGATTGATATTCTACATAAACTTCAACGCTCTCATATTTCTTCAGATCAGATATTCCAGTACATGACACAGAACAACTGCAAATGGTGTACCACTTCTGAGGAGAACCTGAGGATATTAAAAATGTATAATTAATATATATATATATATATATATTTTTTTTTTTTTTTTTTTTTTTTTTTTTTTCAAATAAAAATCCTGACATTAAAATTACATTGTAGAAATATAGTACTCACTTCCAAATCTACACATCTCCAGCACCATAAAAACCACGATTAGTCCCCCTGATGTGAAATAAAAATATCTGATTATATGGTTGCTTAGTGCTTTTCACATAAAGAGGACTTATTATGCTTTTTTAATGTACCTTTCCTGTTTATGTATGTAAACAATCTGCAAAGTTACAACAAACAAAATCCATGCTACTTTGAATATAATATTAACATAATCAAATTCTGATATAATGCCCATTGTTATAATGATCAAGCTATAACTTGCTGATGATCCCAGCAATTAGCTTGTATTTTATGTATGGAAAACAACAGAACTATTTGTTTTGAAAAAACCCAACCCCAAATAAAAAAAGAACTATTATTATTTATAACAAAACTTTTGAGCTTTTACTGTAATAATTACTGCTGTATCTTCAGATCCAATTATATAGTTTTAATTGTAGAAGTAGAAATATACATTAATAACGCATTTTCTGTCATTATTCCAGAATTTAAAAAATATTAGGCATATAAGTCCTGGATAGATTCAGGCTTCCACATATTCTGTAGCTTACAGACACCATTTGTAATTTTAATTATACACCGGCAAAAAATCTGGTTGATAATAAACTATTTATATAATAATAAGTATAAAAATAATAATAGCTTTAAATAAATGAAATTGCAGTTAAACCTCAGATGAAACTAAATCCTTGTGGATTAATTTAATAGAAAACTTCAATAGACACAAACAGGTTTTTTTTTTTTTTTTTTTTTTTTTTTTTTGTAGTCTCAAACTAATGCTCTCACTGCAGTGATTATTAACCCATTTCTAAAATAATAATTATATAAACAGTCCCACTTATAAAATCATAAGTAAATTCAGAAAAAAATGCTGACTCACTGGCTGGCAGTTTAGCACCATTAGACATTTGTATATATATATATATATATATATATATATATATACAAATATACCATATATATATATTGGTTGGCTAGTTCAGTTTTAGACATTCAGAAATATTCAGAAATGTATATGAAGAAAGACTTACGTGTTTTACTAAGTTTTGTAAATAATGCCATGCTGTTATCCCGTGTGAAGAAGGAAATTATCTTCCTGAAATAACTTTAGTTCCTGTTCACTTCTTCATATTTATTTTGGTTATCAAAGTAACCTGTGGTGCATTACTGCCACCAGTTGTACTGGAGTGTGAAGCACTGAAAGAATAAATAATAATAATAATACTTATCATGGATTTAAAATTTCAATTCGTCTGACCACAAAACGGTTCTTCATTTAGACCCGGTTCCTTTCAAATACCAACCCATGCTCATTAGTAATACGTACCTCTACATACATTTCTGCAACACTGGAAGTACGTAACTTACTACACGTTTCAGATTTCAAAGTGAAATGTCCTGAGAGTTGGGCTAAAACACACATTCAATACATGACCTTGGCACGTTTTTATTACGTTGGTACAGACACGTATTGCTGCATTTTTATTATGCTGCTTGAGGTACGTATTGCAGCTGTTCAGAATTAAAATATCCGGGGCGTGTCATTAAAAGGTTAATGCTCTGTCTTATTGGAAATATACCCTACACCAAACCCAACTCTAAACCTAACCAGTAGTGTCAACAAATGCAAAACTGATTTAAAAATGCTTTTTGTGATGCAGCCTAATTTTACTTCCTCATTCAAATTTGAGCTGTTTTGTCGCCCAGTACTTTCATGGGGTTCGAACAGAGCTCTTCATCACCCAAGTTTAACACCGTATCGTGTGAGCTACCGAGCAAACTGACTGCATTAGAAAACTCATGTATATGAAGCTGTACATGTGACGACAACATTCAAAAGTATCAATTTTCAAACCGCGGATGTTAAAATTGTTTTAAAACCATAATATAATATTCAGTAATCGTCTGAGCCCATGCAGTGATTCCCATTACAGAATGCCTGTTTTTAATGCATTGCCACCTGGTTGCCTGTAGATCACTGGCATTCAATAATGATTTTTGTCCTTGTCTTTCATGCAGAGAGATTTCTCCAGGTTCTCTGAATATTTTGAGGATATCATGTACTGTAGATGATGAGAAACATTATCCTGAACTGTTCCAAAATGTGTAGATGCATTTTTTGCAGATTGATGAACTTCTGAGATTTGGCCTCTCTAAGGGTGCTTTCACACCTGTCTCATTTAGTTCGGTTGAATCGCACTAGAGTTCGTTTTCCTACTTGGTGCGGTTCGTTTGGGCAGGTGTGAATGTAACAATCGCACCCGAGTACGCACCAAAAGTGGACCAAAAAAGCATACCGAGACCTCCTTGAAGAACTGGTCTCGGTACGCTTTCAAACGAACACTGGAGCGGTTCGTTTGTGGTGAGAGCATGATCCGAACTCGAACAGACCCAATTGCAAAAAGTACTGCGCCTTTTTGGACTAATCCAGCTGCCGTAGTCAGCTGCGCTGTGCATTATGGGATGAGGAGACGTATTTGTTGACAGTTAGCGCTTCATTCTCGAAATGTATAGTTTGTCTAAAGTGATGTATACAAACTATATAGTATACGATGACCAGGGATACAATCAGCCAGCGCAGTCGTCCCTCCATACCAAATAGCGGTTGTCTACCGGCTTTTTGTTTCCCCCCTCTTTATTTACTTCCGGAAGTTCCATTGGAATTTTCCCGCATGTTAATTCTGACCAATCGAAAAGCAGTTTAGGAAATACATTCAATGACACATCTGGCCAGCAAGTGATGTGGATGTTGTCACATGACTGCATTTTTGTTCGTTTCAACTGGTTCGGACCAGAGCAATCAGTGTGGTGTGAAAAGGACCCAAAACGGCAGAAAAATGCTACAATGTATCATTTGTTGCCCTTGGTCCGGACCAAATGAACCGAACCACAGATGTGAAAGCACCCTAAGACACTCTTTTTATACCCAATCATGTTACTAACCTGTTGCCAGTTGACCTAACGGTAAGCCACTTCTCTCGAACACAGATGAGGCAATGGCAGTTGAGTAACAGGAAACGGAACTCTGACATCTTTAGGTTTTAGCATCATAAAGAAACACTGGAAGATTTGATGGTGTTTATGCTACAAAAATGGAAAAATTATGTGACTGGAGTACTTGTAACACTGATTGATTTTATTCCACTTCCCAAACCCAACCAAAACAGAGCAAAGTGTCTTTAAGTGTTCAATACCAAGTGATTGGAAAAAAAAATCATATTTAAAGATAACTAATCAGAATATCAAGCTTGTCCAATTCAGAGTCTCTGCTGGTTACATGCAATATAACACAATTACTAAAGGAAGACCAGAAGCACATGCTTGTGGTTTTATCAGTTTTGACTTTACCATAAATATGAAGTTGGTACATCCTGATTTGTGGCTCCAGCAGTGACTTCGCGTTAATGTAATAGACATTCAAAATGTATTTCCCAGTGTCACTCAGTCTTAGATCCTTGATGTCAACGTCACGTGATCCTTTTTTACATACTCCTTTTCTGCAGGATTTATTTTGATAAACAATTATGTTTTTTTTTGCATGTGTAGGCATGGTTTCTGCAAATACAGACAAATACAGATTTTGTGCTTCTGGCTTTCAGATTGGTGCTTGCATTGTAAATGTTTTTCGCGGCCATACTTAAAAAGAATACGTTTAGGAATCAAAGACTGTGTCAGAAATAGGCCCCTATTCCCTTAAATAGGGCACAATTTGAGGGGACGGCCATTTTTAGTGTTATCTGAAACCTTAGTGGACACTTAGAGTGCACTCATTCAATCCCACAATGCACAGTAATAAGGAGTGTACAACTGATTTATGCACAACGGCTAGAGAATACCCATAATGCACCGTGAGAGTCACGCACCAAATGAATTCCTACATCTCGCCAGAAGACCCGCAACTGAATCGTCTAGCCATTCACTTTACAAAGAGCTTGTCCACGGCGTACAGCGTAATACAATACAGGTACAATTTAATTGCAAATTGATTGTTTAATTAGGTTTTATTATTATTATTGTCATGACAGAGTTCAAAATAAATTATTTTATTTTATTACTGGAGCTGCTAGTTTGCCAGTTTCAAGTGATTATTAAACAGCAAGCACAAACTGTGCAAAAGTGGCAGCCCTTCCGGTGCATTTGTGTTTCATGTTTTCCGTGGCAGAGAAGGGTATTCCTGTACAACCGGAGAGGCTGCAGTTTCAGGACCGCAGATCTAGGACCTTATTTTTTGTAACAGCGCCACCTACCGAACTGGATCACCAAAGATGGACAACATGGACTGCAATTAGATTGAGTAACTTTACCGATTTTCAAATCAGTTTTATTTTATAATGTTAAATTGATGCAAAATTTATGTAGCCAAAGTGAGAATTGCTAAGAAATAATAACAAATTCCCACGAATTAAGAATTTGTTTGCTAGTTTTATTGATTATTACAATGTTCTTAATTTGTGGGCATGATTTAATTAAACCTCGTTGACTTAATAACTATAATAAGTAAATCTAGCCAGCACATTAATTAAACTTAAAAAGATAATAAAAGCATGTTGATGTGAGATGTGTCAAATTTACCCGTATCTTACTGTATTAGTGTGAAAGCTTGTTTACTCATTGTCTTACCATATTGTTTAAGTATAAAGTCTTGCATTTGGGGGTAAGTTACTTTAACAATGTTCACATTTATTCATCATTACAGACTAATTCTCAATAAAGGTTCACTAAGGGCCTTAATCTTAATCTTAATCTTAATCTTAATCAATTGCCTTAAAATGTTTTTGCACCATGGTGTGCCCATAGGGTGTACTCAATGTGAAGCTCTCCAAATTCTTCGACAGTAAGAAATAACAGGACATCTTTTTTTTTTGTCAATGAACATACAAGAGATCCTTGGCTGGCAGCAAAACAGACAAGACTCGAATGACAAATCAAGAAATAACTAGACCTTAGAAACTAGGAAGTAAACGAGTTAACACTAGATGAGTGTTAAACGCTGCACAGTACTCTGCCCAGAATAGTGGGAAGGGCCTCATATTTATACTGTTCATGATTGGCTGCAGCTGTGAGCGTGGTGAGTGAGGTGGAGCATAGGAAATGTAGTCCAGGGTGTAGTGCAACAGTCTGTGTAATGGCAAGTGAAAGATTATGTGTATTTTTAGACAGATGCATTTACATTGTGACTGTGCCCCAGATGCAATCCACAGGAACTGTCTCTGTAAAGGTGTGAACCAAATGGTCCATACATTTAGAATAACAAAGGAATAGCATTCCTCGGGAACTTCTTGTAGATTACAGGATCCCCAGCATGGGGGTCCTGACAGTATCTATTGTTTCTAGCCATTTGCCTTTAGGTATAAGGTGAGAAGCTAAGGAGAAGCTATGAAGAACTTTGGAAGAATCTAGGAAGAAGCTGCGGACCCTTACACGGGTTAAGATCTAGAAGACGGCTATGCTACACGACTTTCTTCAATAAACTCTTTTCCCCTGAACTTTGGTCAAGCTCATTTTATGTATTAGAGAAGTCTAATACATATGGCGAGCCATCCAAACCACTGGTCAACCAAATACAGCAAAATCTAACACAAGGCGACCTCTGGTGTCAGGACTCGGGTATGATCTGTCCGTTTTGCTGGGGGGGGTTTTCTATTTTTATTGTGTTTTTTCGTTTTATTCGTTTTAGTCTCATTTTTATCCTCTTTATGTTTGGGTTTCTTTTTCTCTCTCCCCCCTCGGTTATCTTTTGGGGCTTCTCTGTTTGTTCTGGCGCCAGCTGATTGTCCTCTGCAATCAGCGCGCCGCTTGTTTGGCGCACCTGCTTCGCCTCACCTTTTAATTAGTCGGTCTATTTCTCCTGGCTGTTCTCTTTGTTTTGTGTCAGTGTGTTCTGAGAGTTTGCGAGATCTTCTTTTGTTTGTCTCCAGTCTAGTCAAGTGAACTTAGATTCTTCTCTGCCCAGTTGGTGTAACGTTTGCTCTGCTCTTAGTGCTCGCTCTTCTCGGATTGTCTCTGTGGATCTGACCCGTGCTCTGGTTTTCGACGCTGTTTCTGGCTACCGTCCACATCTCTGTCTGCATCTCTCTCGACCCTGCTCCTCTCGACTATTCTCCTGCCTGCCGTTTCGGATTCGTTGCCCTTCTTCTCTTCTGGCACTGACGGAGGCTGAGTGCTCTGCCCGGACGGGGTTTGGATTTTTTTCTGGATTTTTTTGGATTTCGGAACTGTGCTTTTTTCTGTCTATGGACTATTTTTTGCTTATCCATTTTTTTGCCAGTGTACTGGCTAATAAAATTATTCTCTGCCTCATCCGCTCTTGGGTCCTTTCTGTCCTGACATCTGGTACTACGTCTCAAATTGATATTACAATAAAAATAGTTCAAAGCACACATTCATCTGATCTGATAACTGATCTTATGGCTGTTTGAGAATTATTATTATTATTATTATTATTAATATTTATATATATATATATAAGTGGCCTCTGACCTGTAATGATAATCTGGACCAGCCTCTGGACCAGGACAAATTCCGTAGGATAGCCAGGGCATATATGATGGCCTATGAAAAAAAATAACTGTTAATTTAAGTATATTATAGCACTACTGAACAGCAAGCCATTATGCATGGATCCCTACACAAGTAGCACCAGCATGCAGTTTAGATACAGTAGATTTTGTAAGTGCAGGAGCAGGACACACAGAAACACATTACATGGTCCGGCATACCTCTGGAAATAAACACCACAGATGAACTGTGAAGCTCAGTTGTGTTGGTGTCCTTTGCAGTGCTCCTCTCAGATAGACAAAAAAAGGATGTCTTTTTGTTCCTCACTGTTGAAGCAGACAGGCACCCAGGAACAGGTTAACTTATGAGACCACTTAGAGGGTTTCCCGTTGAGTACACCCTATGGGCAAACCATGGTGCGAAAACAGTTATTTTAAGGAAATTGATAAATTTAAGATAAAGATACAATAATTCCAGCCCTTTCACGGCATAGTGTGTTACCAATTGTTTTATTGTTCCTATTGTTATTTTATTATTGTTGTATTGTTGTTGCTGTTTTATTGCTCTTGATGTACGGTGACCTTGAGTGGCTTGAAAGGCACCTTAAATAAAATGTATTATTGTTATTATTATTATTATTATTGGTGACTATGATCCCAAATGCCTTGATATCATTGACAATATCCTCCTGTGTAGTTCTGGGCTGATTCCTCACCATTCTCATTATCACTGAGACTCCACGAGGTGAGAGCTTGTATGCGTACAAAAGCAGGGGATCAAATAATTTTTTTTCCTCACTGTACATGTTGTAATCAAATATGAAGCATTTATGGCAATGCAAAACAATTTATTAGTTCTATGAAATGTAATGATAAATGACACTCTACAAGTAGTACTAGAGTTTAATATTCATCATATCAGTAGGGTTTTCATCACAGATATAGTACAACAACCTGATGCATAGTTCAAGAAAAAATATAAAACCTCAAGGCATACTGAGATTATTAGATATGCACCATATTTACGTAGGTTATAGTAGTGCAAAAGGTGTGAAACAAGAGCATATAGAAGAAGACATTAAAAAGAATTTAGAATAAAAACATACAGGTGCTTTCACATTTGGTTCAATTGCTTGATCCTAAATAGAGTTCAGCTGGTTTTGAACCATCATAAACACAGAATAGCACTTGCATCTACAGCTTCTGTGAATGAGTTGACATGATCTGTACACAGACCACATTTTTACATTTTTCAACAGATTCGGGTACAGTTCACCTAAACGAACTTAAAATTTGACGTCAAATGCCCACCAAAAATGCTAGTGTGTAAGAGTTTATTGTAGATTTGCAAAAGTCTGAGAAAAGTCCAGTAGTAAGTTCTGTATTGTATTGATCTGTGCTGAGGTCCAAAATGATCATTTCACATAAGTGAAAAGTGCTGTGTTCAGTCCTGAAAATGGCCCCAGTTGTTTGGCAAAAATTTACAAACCAGAAAAAAACATTAACCAAGATCAGGAGTTTGTTGCCGGAGTTCCTGTCAGCACCACCTGGAAAATGAAATAAACTAAATAATAAACATCTTTGCATGAATTACTGCATCAGATTTCTGCTTATAAGCATATATTTGCTTGATTTGGCTACAAACTGTGAATAACAACATTGGCTCAAGCTTTTCTCATTGATATATACAATTGAAGGCAAATTAGAAGCCCCCTATGAAATATTTCATTATTTTTCAAATAATTCCCAACTGCTGTTTAACAGAGAGAAGATTTGTTCAAACCTGCATTTCTGAACATAATAGTTTAGGAAGCTTGGAGTGTTCAATACAAATAGGAACAAAATTTTAACCAAGAATAGAAAAGTCTGCAGGTCAAAATGATTAGCCCTCTGATGTTATTAGTCGGTGGTGTATCCCTTTTGCTAGATAACAGCCTTTAGTTGTTTGTTGTAGTTCTCAACAAGTTCCAGACATGTCTCCTGAGGAGTCGCAGCCCATTCTTCCTTAGCAAATTTCTCAAGCTTCTCCAGATTTGTCGGTATCCTGCATGGACTCTGGTCTTCAGTGAGCCCCACAGATTTTTTTATTGTATTCAAGTCTGGGCTTTGTGCAGGCCAGTCAAGGATGTTCAGTTTGCTCATTTGGAGGTATCTCTTCACCAGAAATGAGGAATGCTTTGGGTCGTTATCATGCTGGAAAAGAAAAATGTCAACCCAAATGAAGTTTTGCTGCAGACTGCCTGAGTTTGTCTTTCAAAATCTTCTCATAGTCTTCCTTTTTCATGATTCCTTTGGCGCTGACAAGATTCCCAATTCCAAACGCAATGAAACATCCCCACAGCATTATACTCCCACTGCCATGTTTCACTCTGGTAACAGTGTTCTTTGGGTTGAGCACCTCTCCCTTCTTTCTCCAAACATAGGCAACATCTCTGTGGCCAAAGAACACTAATTTTGTCACATCTGAACAAGGGACATGTTTCTAGTATGGTTGTACTTCAAAATGTCAGTCTAGTTTTTTCAGTCTAGTTTCTTCAGAAAGTGAGTTTTCTTGGTAGGGAACCTCACTTTTTTTTAATAATTATTTTATTCCAGGCAAATTTAAATTAATAAGGCTTTCTCTAGATGAAAAAATATAATAAGTAATGCAGTGTTAAAATTCCCTTGCTCTGTTAAACATCATTTGTTAAAATCTAAACCTGAATATTGTTTATTGATATTGAATTAATAAACACTGCATTAAAGGCAGTGGCAGTAGTATTGCTATTTTACTTAAAATTAGTGATCATGATTGACAGAACTAAGGTGTAAGTGAGATCTGGCCAATAGGTAAAGACATCTGAACCACATTTTTCAGTTTGAATCTGCAATAACCTACAGAAATGATTAATTATAGAGTTAGATTGTAAAACAAAACACATACATGTGTTATTTTGGTGATTTGTGATGAATCAGATATACGCATTTCGCGGCCGCCTATTCTTTCTCCAATAGCAAATGATTCCTACTGCAGTGACAGCCAGAAAAACCAACCCAATGGCCAGTCCAACAAAGATCTTTGTCACCATCCCCAAATCTACACAGAGACAAGAATTAAACAACAGCATTTTGCAGAGTGAAGAAACACAGAAAGTTCAGCCACTAAATTCACATTTACATACTTGATGAATCTGCATTGATTTCAAAGTTGTGAGAAAATGAGACGAGAGAGAATGATTTCCACTCTCACCTGGTGCTTCTGTGACAGAATGAACTTTGTTCTCTCTCTCTGTCACCTCATCTGAAAATATTTTAAATATGTGATCACTTCAAACACAGAGACAAGGTTATTAAAACTTACTGAAAATGTTTTAGTTTCAATATTATTGTAGCAGAAAACCTATATTTAACAGCACATATGATTTGAGAAATCATTCAAATGCAGCCCTTAAACACTAGCAGGACTCATAGTGATGACTGAAATACATTACTGAAATAATTTACAAAAAAATCAGCAACATCAAAAACCATCTTTGACATCAGGGGTGCGCAACCCTTTTCCTGGAGATCGACTTTCCAGCAGAGTTTAGTTCCAACCCTAATCAAACACACCTCTCTGTAATTATCAAGTGCTCCTTCAGATCCTAATTAGCTGGTTCAGGTGTGTTTGGTCAGGTTTGGAGCTGAATTCTGCAGGAAAGTCGATCTCCAGGACTAGGGTTGAGCACCCCTGTTTTACATGAATTAGTCCATCAAATTTCTACTTAATGTTTAATGTTGGGAGATTAATTAATTAATTTTGTAAATAAAAATTAATGAATTTTATAAATACAAACTCATGGTGTGTGTAGCTCAAGAATTAAGCATTCTTAATTTCACTTACTCCTCTCCTCTGGCGGTTTCTCTGTATCACAATCTGTAAAAAAAAAAAAAAAAAAGAAGAAGAAGAAAAAAATAAAAATAAAAATGGAGGAGGTGAGCCATACAATTATTATTTCAGTATGATAATAGAATTATATTTTACAATAATTTAAAGGAATAGTTCACCCAGAATGAGAATTCTGTAATTATTCATTTATTTAGCGTTTGAATCAAGCTATGTAAAATACCATGACTGGTTCTCGCAGGTCATATCACTGTGAAAGTGATCTGAAAGCAGCAGCAGAAAGGAAGATTGTCAGTCAGTATTAGCTAATTTGATTTTTTTTAAAGTCATCCTCTTTAATCGTATAGAAAAGCTGCTTAAACACATTCTGCTTCTCCTTTTCTTTCACAGAAGAAAAAAAGTGACTTTATTGGAATGGAATGGGGATAAATGATGAAAAAAAATTCATCATTTCTGAGTGAACAAATTCTTTGAAACATTGTTTACATCAATTATGATCTTACCAGGCTTTACATCCATGTTGTCATAGATTGGCTGATGTGCCTTTGATGTACCGTTATCATAAGGAAATATTCTAAGTTTGACCTGATTGTACTTTTGTAAACAACCTTTCACGACTACAGAACACGGTCCTCTTGTAACTAAACCAAAGACTTCATGTATTTTATTATAAATTTCATCTGATTGATGTTGTACATGAACTTCAACTCTCTTATGTTTACTCAGATCATCTTCAGCTCCATCACAAGACAGAGAACACAGGCAATTGCTGGACCTCTTCTGTAGAGAAGCAGACCCTGGGGATATTAAAAATTCAATATTAATATATATATTCTTTAGAAAAATCCTCACATTGAAAATGTTATATAGTACTCACTTCCAAATCCAAACATCTTCAACACCATGCAAACCACAGTTAGCACCAAGATCAGTCTACCTGATGTGAAATACAAAATTGTCTGATTGTGTGGTTGTTCAGTAATAAATGTCATGGAAAGGAGACTTACAATGTTTTTTGATATACCTGTTTGTGCATGTAAACAATATGCAAAGTTACAAAGCCCAAACTATTTTATATATACACTGCCCGTCAAAAAGAAAAGTCACACACACTCTAATATTTCGTTGGACCGCCTTTAGCTTTCATTACGGCACGCATTCACCATGGCATCATTTCGATAAGCTTCTGCAATGTCTCAACATTTATTCCTGTCCAGAATTAATTTCGCCAACATCTTGTATTGATGATGGGAGAGTCTTCTCCAGCACATCCCAAAAATTCTCAACGGGGTTAAGGTCTGTACTCTGTGGTGGCCAATCCATGTGTGAAAAATTATGTTTGATGCTCCCTGAACCACTCTTTCACAATTTAAGCCCGATGAATCCTGGCATTGTCATCTTGGAATAGTGTCAGTATGCATCAGGGAAGAAAAAATCCTTTGATGGAATAAACTGGTCATTCAGTATATTCAGGTAGTCAGCTGTCCTCATTCTTTGGGCTGAACCTAGACCTGACCAACTGCAGCAACCTCAGATCATAGCACTGCCCCCACAGGCTTGTACCGTAAGGACTAGGCATGATGAGTGCATCACTTTATCCACCTCTCTTCTTACCTTGATATGCCTATCACTCTAGAACAGGGTAAATCTGGACTCATCAGACCACATGACCTTCTTCCATTGCTCCATAGTCCAGTCTTTATGCTCCCTAGCAAATTGAAGCATTTTTTTCCAATTATCCTCACTGATAAGTGGTTTTCTTAAAGGAGTCCTTTTATGCTTTTTTTTTTCAAAGTCTTGATTTTGTTTTGGGGGTGTACTAAAACATGCTCTCAAGCTTGGTGGTTTGAAAAACGCATTATTTTTCACATAATTTACATTATTACAATACATTTCTCCCAGCCTGGCACAAATAGCTTGATTAGTTCCGAGTTTAATGAAGGCCAGCCTTCCGAAAAAAGGAAATGTGTTATGATTGGTTAGCTGTCCCACTGCATTGGGATTGGCGAACAGCTTAGACGGTGTTTCAGTACTGCCATGCCCCTTGCTAGATTAATAGTGAATCTTACATTTTAAAAATGGATATTTTTCTTACAAAAACGCATTGATTCACTACAGGAGACCCCCAGGAGCCGTGTGAGGCACTTTTTATTATGGATGGATGCACTTTATTACACTTTATTAGACTATGATTGCATTCATCTGAAAGAAGGAAGTCAAATACACCTGGGATGCATGGAGTAAATAATACGCTACAGTAGTGTTGAGTCCCATCCTCAGCCTGTGAGATTGCCAATACATGATATTATCGTGCTAATTTATTTCATTATTTTACATACTTAGTTTCATTTGTAACAGTTTTTAGCCTGTTTCTAGTAGTGTACAGCTGCAGTTTTATTCCTGGTTAATAGGGGGCGACCTAAATAGCATTTAAGCATGGATAAATGTAGTAGCTGAAGAAGTGTGGCTACCATGGGGTTGTATGCCAAACTCTTGTAGCAGCATTTGAGCTGATTAATGGCATTTGGGGACATCATTTTTTGTTTCATTCTCAACTGTGAGTATGTGTACTTTGTTTTATTCAGTTATTTATGAAAGAGATATTTTGATAACCATGTGGTAGAAAACAAAGTTGTTTGGTATTTGTTGTTGTTGTTTGTAAGGTAGAATAATAATTAAGGTTTTTCTGTTTGTAGAAGGGGTTTTTTTGTCATGCTTAATGCATATGTCTGTGTGGTGGAGTGAATTTGTGTCTTCATTGTAGATGTGGGAAAGGATTAAAGTCGACCTGTGCAGCTCTCTACCATAGAAATGCTTTAAGGACTGCTTTTGACGTTCCACAATACGGATCATCATTTGTCATCAAGGACTGCGCTTATGTCAGTCATTGCTGCTTTTGGACTTCTTCAGTGACTGAAGACATAATTGCAGATAAGACTGTTCTCTTTTGACTTTTGCATATATAATTGCTTTCACACACAATGACTTGATTCATAGTTTGATCGAGTTGAGATAGACTTGGATCTTAGATGAAGAAGTGGTGTTTGGTTGATGTTATCACTGTTACGTTTGATGCAAAATGTGTACGTCCTCTCTACTATCGACATTAGAGAAAAAATTACAAGTTTAAAAGAAGAGTTTTGTGGCTGCCATCATGTATTAAGTAGATCATTGTTGATGTTGGAAACCCACCCAAAATCAGATACATAACTTATATTGGTTTAATTCATAATCTGTGTGGTTATACATTGCCCAAAACCAGCTCCAGCATAAGGCTAAAAGCATCCCCTGTACTGCACACATTTGTGGCGCATTACAGCTCTGAAGCGCCCACTCTAGTCAATGCTTGTGATTATACTCGCAGCGCTGCAGCTCGTTGAAGGGGTTCTCCTCGCTGCATCACTAAAGTTAGGCTAATCCTCTACCTCGTCTCTACACTCCCCCCCAACAATTAGAATTTCTGTGGGTGAGATTTATTTGAATGATATTCTAATGGACCGTGTTGTGACATGCTGCATTCACAACATATCGTGATTACCGTAATTTCGAGATGACAGCATGTGACGTTCTAATTACGAGTTCTACGAGGACGTGAACGCTTTTTACAAGTTGGAATCTTGTAATTACGGGAATTCCGATATGGCGTGAATGCACCTACATCATTGCATGCAGAAAACAAATGCTGTAGACCAAAAAAGCCATTCATTGTAGTTCTTGGAAAGAGATTTTTTTAAAAACAAAATATCTCTTTTTGGAGTGAACTTTGAGATTTGTAACTTTGTAAATCTTTTAATGCCCAAAGATACACACCACACACTCACTAAAATTCAAAAAGTGAAAAAACATAATAGCACCCCTTTAAGGCTACAGAACTGTTTAATCCCAATCCCTTGAGTTCCCTTCGGATTGTGCGTGTGGAAATGCTCTTACTTTCACTATTAAACAGCCGTGAGTTCTACTGTTTTTTACTGGGTTTTTTTTATGGATTTGATCTTACCAAAAGTTTAAGTGATCACCAATCACAATCATTCAAGATTTTTCGAAGATGATGGTTCCCCACTACCCTTCCAGTTTTTAATAATGTGTTGCACAGTTCTGCTGACTGAATGCTGGCTCACTGGCTAGCTCTTAACCTTCAGCAATTTGACTAGTAATTTGACATTTTGTTGATAAACAGAAATGAATGTATTGCATATAGGCCTAATAACAAAACATACAACCTGACTGTGGATTATACATAATAAAAAGGACTTACATATTTTACAAGCTTCTGTAAATATTCGCATGTCTGCCGTGTAGCACCTGTGAATAAACAGAACCTAAGCAGAGACGTTTTCAGGAAGAGCATTCTCTTCCTGATTGTTCTTCTTTGTTTCTGTTTGTGTCTTCTTATCAAACTTCAGGTGGATTTACTGCCACCATGTAAACTGGAGAGTGAAGTACTTGAATGGATGAGGAAAAAAACACCCAATAATCCAATAATATTGCTAATAATTTATCCATGCATACATGAACTCTTCCATCTAAACCTGTTTATTTGAGATGTTTTATTATTGATCTTTCTACTTTTGTTTGTCTTTGTACCTTGTAGTAAACTAAAGGTAGTCACACAGCTCTTCAGTTTGTTTAGATTGTGTAATGACATGATCAAAATACATCTTCCTATTGCAGACTTTCCCAGTGTCAATAAAGAATAATGTAATCCACAGTGTCTCACAGACAAGTAATAAAAGTATCTTACTACTTTCAGTCTACATTCGTGCCATACATATTACATTGCAAAAATCTTTACATCTGGCCAAATAGTTTTAACATTTATACCTGACTCGGCGCTGACAAAGAAGGAAACGTACAAATCTTACTGTTTTGCAAAAGATTAACCAGCTTAACCTGATGAAAATACAGACAAGCTGTTGTGATGTAATCACAAAGAGTTTAATACAGTGCTAAAATACTTTGAGTGATAAAATAATACATAACTGACCACAACCGACTCCAAACTTTCACTTCAATTTATTCAGTCATTCAACACTGAATGTAAATTTGCATTTGTGCCACCAAACCTCTTCACAAAAACTGGATTAATATTTAAAGACATGACAACATACATGGTGAACATTTTGCATGAGTCTTATGTTCAGGTGTCAAAACTTTGTAAACCACAGCATGTTTAGCAAGATTTGAGATAAAGCAAACTGAATGTAACACAGGTTAGCTCAAGCCCCAAACATGGTGCTTCCTACTGAGGAGTCGAATGATGGATCATTATTGTCCCTCACTGGCTATTCACTCAAAACACATTGAGCTAGAAAATATTGAACAAATAATTTTGTAAATTATTTTAATTATTTGAATTTTGTAATTAACTTAAACACTCTGACATTTAAATTTAAAGAAAATGGTTTCCTGTTTCTCTGTGATTGTGAAGAAGCTGACTAGTTTTGAAGTAAAATCTGATTTCAGATAAGCTGTTAGAGCCAAATATTTCACGTGACTTATCTGAAGCCACAACACAGAAGAAATGTCACTTCTAAATTCTGCTTTACAGATTTTAAAACATGTCAATGTTTAAATCTTATCATTAGATCTAAATGCAGAAAGACTAAAACACAAATTCTTTTCACATCCTTTTGTTGGAAACTCAGAATGCGAAGACCAGGAGACTCTTGGGTATCTTCAGCAGAGTTCTTTATTGAGAACGCACTGTGTGGCGCTGCAGTCATCAAAAGTCTTACTAAGGCAGTGATACATTGTAGTTTATATACATTTAGGGGGCAGTGCTTAGATCTGGAGATAAAGCACGTGGGTGACAACCCCAAACAAGCATGCAAATGGTGTATTCAGGTATAGCAGCCTGCACCGTTTACACCAGTCCTAATCCAATTATCATAACTACTCGAAGACTGGGGCAGAAGTACCAAGAGCCATTACAAACAAAAGGTGAACATCTCAGTAATCTGGCTCATTTGACTTACAATAAGAGAACAGGAACTGGCAGGAACCTCTTGCTACAAACTTTGCTTGAGAGAATCATTTGTCTGATAACATCATATTTACCTTAAATGCTAAATACAATGTACTGCACCTTAGTTTTTTTTTATGTGATGCTATGTCAAGTCAAGTCAAGTCACCTTTATTTATATACCGCCTTTAACAATACAGAATTGTGACAAGGCGGCTGTACAGTATTAAATAGGAAACAGTACATCAACAATGCCAAAGGCAACAGTAAACACTCACTTTTTAGGTAAAGGTAGTTAATCAAAAACAATAAAATAAAATGCAATATTGCGTTAAGAGAAAGTGTCCCCAACTAAGCAAGCCAGAGGCGACAGCGGCAAGGAACCAAAACTCCATCTGTGACAAATGGAGAAAAAAACCTTGGGAGAAACCAGGCTCAGTCGGGGGGGCCAGTTCTCCTCTGGCCAAGGTTCCTGTGGTCTTGTGCCGACAGCCATCTAGGTGATGTGGTCTTCACTGTGGATCCGTCTCTGGGGCTCATCTAGTTGATGTGGACTCCACTGACATTCAGGGCTGTAGAGGTCGTCTCTAGGTGCCGATCCACCGTCTGGGCTTGGTTCGGACTGGATCCAGAGGACTGCAGTGACCATCTGATCTGGATACGGACTGGATCTGGTGGTTAATGTGACCTCGGAATAAGAGAGAAACAGACTAATATTAGCGTAGATGCCATTCTTCTGACGATGCACTGAGTACATCAGGTGTTATGGGAAGTGTTCCCGGTTCCGGTTGACCTAATTAGTGCAGCCTAATAATCCTTTAATGGATTTGAATTATAAGAATATGTTGATTTGTTATGTGTAAGCAAGGTTAAAGAGATGGGTCTTTAATCTAGATTTAAACTGACAGAGTGTGTCAGCGTCCCGAACAGTGTTCGGTAGATTGTTCCAGAGTTTGGGCGCTAGATAAGAAAATGATCTCCCGCCCGCGGTTGATTGCGATATTCTCGGTATTATTAAATTGCCAGAGTTTTGAGAACACAGCGGACGTGAGGGACTATAATGCGATAAGAGCTCACTCAGGTACTGAGGAGCTAAACCATTCAGGGCTTTGTAAGTAATTAGCAAGATTTTAAAATCTATACAATGTTTAATGGGGAGCCAGTGCAGTGTTGACAGAACCGGGCCAATATGATCATACTTTTTGGTTCTCGTAAAAGCTGCTGCATTTTGGACCAGCTGGAGTTTGTTTATTAAGCGAGCAGAACAACAGCCCAGTGAAGCATTACAATAATCTAACCGTGAGGTCATGAACACATGAATTAATGTTTCAGCTTTTGACATTGAGAGCATAGGTCGTTGTTTAGATATATTTTTGAGATGGAAAAATGCAGTTTTGCAAATAATAGAGATGTGGTTTTCAAAGGAAAGATTACCATCAAATAGCACACCTAGGTTTCTAACTGATGACGAAGAATTGACAGAACAGCCATCAAGTATTAGACAGTGTTGTAGGTTATTACACGCTGAGGTTTTAGGCCCAATAATTAACACCTCTGTTTTTTCAGAATTTAGCAGTAAGAAATTACTTGTCATCCAATTTTTTTTGTGTCAGAACATAAGATCAGCATATATTAAACGGATTCTTAAATTTGTAATCCCACACTTTCAAGAGACTTATACCAAGACTTGCATCCCTCCTATAGATTTATTGCATTAAAAGTTTAAATTTTAATAGCCTGCTGGATGTAATCTACATTAGACACTTGGCTTACAATGCAGTAAGCCAACAATGCAGTACTCCTCTGTCTCCTTGTGGCCACCTGCATCTCAATCATACATCACAACTTAGACACTCTCATTACTTACTGTCACATGACACATACATATAGGGCCTTGGGGGTGGGCACACTGAATGGCATCCAGGGGGCGGTCTGTTCATTCAGCCTTCTCTCTGGTGCTGGTGCCCACTTCTCAATTTTAAGTTACACATAGACATTGAGGGCTCTTGGGGAGGTGCCGATTTGACACGAGCTGGCGGAGGGTGGTTAGTGTCTTGCCCCTCCCCTGTTTTAAAGCACTTTAGAACAACACACACCAACACTACATTTGAGCGGGTGAGGTGAGGCATGGGGTCTTCTTTTTATTATTTTTTTTTCTTTCTCACACCCCTGTTCTCTGTTCTTTGTCCGGGGCTGGGGGCTGTGAGGACGAGCTGGCCATCCGGTCGGGGTCTGGGCTGGTGGTCTTCTCTGCTGCTGCGGGGTACCGGGGTGGTCTTCCTGTCTCCACGCCAGAGTGAAGAGGGTTCAGCTCCGGGGTCTGGCGCTGATTGCCCCTCTGGGGGTAGTGGTGCCTGGATCCAGGAGTATAGAGTACAAATGGGGAGTGTGATTGTGGGTACTGTGTCCATTTTTGTATGTCTACATGTGGGGCGAGTGCGTGAATATTTGTTTGCGTGCATGAGGGTGGGAACGTGTGCTTGTATATATGTGTGCCTGTTTGTCTATGTCCATGTGTCAGGTCAGGCCTTAGACTCCGCCTCACTCATCATCTCAGGCCCCCCACCACGCCCTGCCGGTGGAGGATGCCCCCGGCCGCCGGTGCGTTGGTGGTTTCTCGCTCCGGGCGGGATGCTCGGGTGAGCGCTGGCCCGATCTCGGCGGTTGCTTGGCGGGGCCTGGCCCCCTGGCTTTGCTGGGCCCCGGCTAGGGGGTGGGGGGCCCTTGGATCGCCGGGCCCAGGGCCGGTCTGCTCTGGTGTGGCCGGCTGCCGGCGGAACCTGCGGGCTTGCCGCCACGCCCCCCTGGGACGTCTGCATTGTGGCTGCCGGATGATCCCCCTCCGGGCCCTCCTCTGCCCTTTTCTGGGTGGGGGCCGCGGTTGTCCCTGCGGTGGTTCTCCTGGGACTCTCGTGCTCGGGGGGGCATCCGGATGTTTGGGCCCGGGTCTCCTCCATGTCTGCTTCATACCTTGCGGGGCGGGGCTGTGGTTCCCCACACACACTATTAAACATTTACATGGAAGAACCTTATGAACACAAACGCGCTCACACACACAGGTGTGCACACAGGTGTACACACAAGCATTCACATTGGTGTAAAAACAGGTGCTCACAGACACACACTGTCTTGATCTGCTGTTGCTTCAAAACATGTTTTGTAATATTAGTTATGTGTGCTGCACAATAACATTTAACATGTAGTATTTACTGTGATTTATATAGATGTTGGTTGTTGCTGCAGTTACTCTGCTGTTGTGTTTTCTCCTTTTGTCAGCAGGTATGGAAGCAGATTATCTTTTTTTTGATCTTTCTCTCTTTCTCTATCCTCCTTCTCCTTTTTTTTTTTTTTTTTTTTTTTTTTTTTTTTTTTTCTTCTCTCTCTCTCTCTCTCTCTCTTTTCCCCCTCTTCTGTTGACTTTCTCCCCAATTTTTATTTTATTTTATTTTATTTTTTTTCCCCGTTTTCTCTATCCCCCCGGTCTTGTCTGTAATAGTATGGTTAAATAAAAAGGTACATAAAATTAAATTAATTAAATACATAAAAAAAAAAAAAAAAAAAAAAAAAAAAAAAATGGCCGTGAATGATGATAACATAGCTACACATACACACTGTCATGTGTTATCTGTGTTACTGACAGGCCGGGAAAAAAAAAAAAAAAAAAAAAAAAAAAACAATGCAGTAATTTGAGAATCTGATCATAATTATTCCATGTTTTATACAAGTTAAGCTCTATGGACAGCTTCTGGCACATGCTTTTGATTAAAGGAGAAGTCCACTTTCAGAACAACAATTTACAAATAATGTACTTACCCCCTTGTCATCCAAGATGTTCATGTCTTTCTTTCTTCAGTCATAAAGAAATTATGTTTTTTGAGGAAAACCTTTCAGGATTTTTCTCCATATAATGGACTGATATGGTGCCCCAATTTTGAACTTCCAAAATGTAGTTTAAATGCGGCTTCACACGATCCCAAATGTGGTTGTAAATGATCCCAGCTGAGAAAGAAGGGTCTTACCTAGCGAAACGATCGGTTATTTTAATTTTACAAAATACAGTTTAAATACTTTTCTTAAATACTTGTCTTGCCTTGCAGTCCTTGAACTGTGTATTCTTGCTCAAGACAGTTAGGGTATCTCAAAAAACTCCAATCGTATTTTCTCCTTCAACATCAAAATCATCCCACATCACTGCAGAAGTTCTGACCCAGTCTTTGCAAAGTGAACATGCAAAGAAGACCAAACACCCTGAAAAAAGGTAAAATAGTGATATAGGACAATTTTGAAGTTGAGGAAGAACATAAGATTGGGAGTTTTTTGACATACCCTAACTGTCATGAACCGGAACAAAAGCAGTCCAGGCATAGTAAGACAAGACTAGTATTTCGCATTAAAAAGTATATAAATTATATTATTTTTATTAAAATAACTGATCGTTACGCTAGATAAGACCCTTCTTTCTCGGCTGGGATAGTTTACAATTGCATTTGGGATTGTTTAAAGCCATATTTAAACTACATTTTGGAATT
This sequence comes from Labeo rohita, assembly GCF_022985175.1. Lineage (NCBI taxonomy): Eukaryota > Metazoa > Chordata > Actinopteri > Cypriniformes > Cyprinidae > Labeo > Labeo rohita. Next base: position 72,974 of record NW_026127538.1, read on the forward strand.
CAAAATTGGGGCACCATAGCAGTCCATTATATGGAGAAAAATCCTGAAATGTTTTCCTCAAAAAACATAATTTCTTTACAAAAAACATTTATTTCTTTAGAAAGAAAGACATGAACATCTTGGATGACAAGGGGGTGAGTAAATTATTTGTAAATTGTTGTTCTGGAAGTGGACTTCTCCTTCAATAATATTTACCATATACATAAAAAGTTCTTTACAAAAGCTTGCAAATGTCAATGGTTTTCCCATTTACATGTCATAATGTAAGTAAAAGACTAACATAAATTTACTCAGACTTAAGTGCTTCCTCAAATTAAGCTGCAAAAACAATCACTGACATCATAAGCCAGGATATATTAACACATGACAACCCAGATTTGCATATATTTAATGATCAGAAACTTTACATTTACAGCGAGGTAATATAGAAGACTAATGTCCATAATAATTTTACTCTCAACAGTTTGAGCAGTACATTTCAGCACAGATTGTGTTCTGTTTTCTGAATTCAGCTTTACAAAGAGGATCTTAGTTTGTAAGTAAAGATGTAACAGAGTGGTTGCTAAGCATCCATAAAACGATACAAAGATACACAAATAAATAAAGACAAAACATACAATTACTCAAATCAAATCACAGAAGTTTCGGTCTTATGGTTTCCCTTAATCTGAATAATGAAAAAATAAATAATTAAATAATTTAAAGTAGAAGCATATCAAATACACGTTTGTAAGCATATTTTACACATGCTCTTTCACTTTTTCTTATGTTTATAGGAACTATATTTCGACCAGCAGAATCTTGATGAAGCACAGTCTCATCAGTTTCATCAAATTATGCTAAAAAGAGTTGAACCTTACATGATGTGTTTTATAGTCATGTCTAAAATGCACATATACAAACTTTACTAAGAAGAAACAGGGTGTATGGTACTTAACCTTGGAGTATGACGTAAAAAAATGCACAATGAATCAAACGTAAATACAACAAAATGTCAGGAAACAAAAAATAGAGACAGTCTTTACAGGTTAAGTTTGTTATAGCAGCATCTCTGGGAAATTAAGTTAAACTGAATGAACTGCATATATATCTATAGGCTAGTCTACAGGAGTTAAAAAAAAAAATGTGTTTTGTGTAAATAAACTATAATAATCTTGAAATTAATTACATTGCTTAATTTAGATACCCAAATGCTGCAGATATTGGTTCAAAAAATCTAGCAGCCAAATACATAATAGGAAATAATAGGATCACCAAAATCCCCCAAATCACAAAAAATACAGTTAGTTTCATTGACAAACTCCAAAGTCCTGGATCAGGGAGACGGGGAGCTGAGGAGAGAGCATAAATCACAATTAAAAATTTTAAACTCACTTAAAGCTCTCAATGCCTCTCACTGTACTGTTCTTCTGTGTTACCTTTGTGTTTTCTGTCTGAGCCAGATGCTGTAGAAGATAATAAAAGATCAGTCACACAGTATAACTTCAGTTTGAATGAGAAGGTATTTTTCCCACATATCCCTTGAGTTTTCCTCACCTTTGACAGTCAGTGTGATCAAGAGTTCTCCTTCAGAGTCCAGAACTATATATGTTCCTGCGTCACTAGCTGCAAACTTGGTAATGATCAAATTCCCATCTCTGTTGGTCAGTCGATCGCTCCAGACAGCATTGCTTCTGCTCCAGACTGCCATCCACCCTGTGCTTCTTTCGGTCTGATGCTCCACTTTATCAGCATTTGGCAAAAGTATATCCAACTTCAGCTGCTTGCCTATTTCTACAGAAATCTCATCTGAGGAGAAACAGAAAAACACTGTATCCTCAATCATTATTATATTGGTGTCAATCAGTCAAATCTATTAGCACATATTTAGGATTGGGGACCAAATGTAATCATTTTTTTAAAAACCAGCTATTGAAATGCCTGTTGGTGACCACTCATCTAAATATTAAGCTTGTCTTATTCAGAGTCTCTGCTGGTTACATGAAATGCACACAGTTAATAAAGGAAAACCAGAAAACACATGTTTTTGGTTTGATAAGTTTTGATTTTACCATGAATATGAAGTTGGTAGGTCCTGGTTTGTCGCTCCAGCTCTGCTTGTTCATTATGGTAATAGACATGCAAAATATACGTCCCAGCATCACTGAAGCTCAGATCCTTGATGAAGATGTCACAGTTTCCCAGTTTTAATACTCGTTCACTACATTCTTCAGTCTGACAAACAGGGATGTTTTCTGACAGACTGTTTAAACTAATATCAGAAATCTCACAGGCCTTAAATTCACATGGCAGTGTGATGCTGCCTCCCCTTTGTCCTCTCACAGATATTGGGGGGTTTCCTGCAGGGAAGATTTCTGCAAATACAGATTCGTTCAAAACAAAGAATTAATACCGAAAAATTTGTTTTGTAAGAGCCATTATATGGTGTGTTTGTTGTAATTCTTTTTTTATTTTATTTATTTATTTATTTTTTTTTTTTGCCACTGTTTGAAGTCTGGGCCTTAATGATTATATAGGTAGCCAGAGAGTAAAGTCAGTTGTATAATGAAGGAAAGCACATTTTTGCTTTGACCGAGTCAGGAGGTGAATATATACATGGAGGCATCCGATGGGATTTTATTTGTTCAGCGGAACCCTTAGCTGAAAATTACCTTTATAGGCTGTGTGATGAATAAACCTGACAAAGCAGTATGGATGGAGACTTTTCTTGTTTGAATCTCATGCATCAGAAACAACCCTACAAGACCTCTAAGTGACAAAATAGCTATTTATGTCATTATGTTCTCTGTAATCAAGATAATAGACTATTCTAGTAGAGTTATTTTGGTCAGCTTGCCAAAAAGCATGAGAATGTACAGGTCCATCTCAATAAATTGGAATGTCATGGAAAAGTTCATTTTTTTCAGTAATGCAACTCACACTGTGAAACTCGTGTATTAAATAAATTCAGTGCACACAGACTGAAGTAGTTTAAGTCTTTGGTTCTTTTATTGTAATGATTTTGGCTCATATTTAACAAAAGACCAATAATAATAAAAAATAATTTTTTGGCCTTCTAGAAAGTATGTTAATTTACTGTACTCAATACTTGGTAAGAGGCTCATTTTGCTTTAATTACTGCCTGAGTTCGGCGTGGTTTTCAAAAAACACAGTGGACCAACACCAGCAGATGTCATTGCACCCCAAATTATCACAGACTGTGGAAACTTAACACTGGACTTCAAGCAACTTGGGCTATGAGCTTCTCTGCCCTTCCTCCAGACTCTAGGACCTTGGTTTCCAAATGAAATACAAAACTTGCTCTCATCTGAAAAGAGCAACTGGGCAACAGTCCATTTCTTCTTCTCCTTAGCCCAGGTAAGACGCCTCTGACGTCATCTGTGGTTCAGGAGTGGCTTAACAAGAGGAATATGACAACTGTAGCCAAATTCCTTGACACGTCTGTGTGTGGTGGCTCTTGATGTCTTGACCCCACCCTCAGTTCATTCCTTGTGAAGTTCACCCAAATTCTTGAATCGATTTTGCTTGAGAAGCCTCACAAGGCTGTGGTTCTCTCATCTGGTTGTGCATCTTTTTTTTTTCACACTTTTTCCTATTACTCAACATTCTGTTAACATGCTTGGATACAGCACTCTGTGAACAGCTTCTTTGGCAATGAATGTTTGTGTCTTACCCTCCTTGTGAAGGGGGTCAATGATTGTCTTCTGGACAACTGTCAGATCAGCAGTCTTCCCCATGATGGTGTAGCCTAGTGAACCAAACTGAGAGACCATTTTGAAGGCTCAGGAAACCTTTGCAGGTGTTTTGAGTTGATTAGCTGATTGGCATATCACTATAATCAAATTTGTTGAGATAGTGAATTGGTGGGTTTTTGTTAAATGTGAGCCAAAATCATCATAAGAACCAAAGACTTAAACTACTTCAGTCTGTGTGCATTAAATTTATTTAATACATGAGTTTCACAGTTTGAGTTGAATTACTGAAATTAACTTTTCCATGACATTCTAATTTATTGAGATGCATCTGTATGTTTAAATCCCCACTGATTATTCTTTCTTTCTGGAGAGTTCAGAACTTTTCATCTTATAAGACAATTTTGAACTGCATAGATAGGTCAGTGATGTCATGAGTGTGTGAGTGATGATGTGCTGAGAAAGGAATCCCAGTAGCAACTCCTGACCATAAATTTAGATGGTGAAGATTCCAGGTTGTGTTTCATATTTTTATGTTCAAATGGCTGTACACATGCAGAACACCTTGGTTATTTAGGGGCATTTTCACCCTTGGCTCGTTGGGAGCATTTGTTTCAGGCCATATTCCATTTTCTCCCTTAGGTTTGATTTGTTTAGTTATATGTGGACATGGCAATCACACTAAGATCTGCACTAAAATAACTGGTCCGAGATTGCCCGAATGAGGTGGCAAACGGAATCTGGAGCAGTATGTTTATGGTAAGAACACATTCGGTTCAAAATTCGGAATCAAAATTCATAAAGGAAAATGTGTTATATAAAATACAGCACTGGCTGAAACAGCATCTTGTGTTTGTGCGTGTTCTGCGTTTGCAAATCAGTCTGAATAAACATTAATGGGAACATTATTTTTTTAAAAAGTATGTAAACAACTCACACACTATGTGTATACATATAACCACTTTGTTACATTAAAATAAGACCTAACATTTGTTTTTACTGAGTAATCAGCTTGGTAAAAGTAAATCCCTGTGTCTGCGACCAAATTATGAATAGAATTCTATGTTGGATGAATACTTTGCTGGGGTGAAGTGGTGTGACATAAACAATTAACTAGATTTAATAACTCTACCTGACACTGGCAAAAAGCTTGTTTATTAATAAAAATTATACTGACCACTATGATAGACAAAACAAAATAGCAGCAGCAGCAGAAGACTGAAGTAATTGAACCTGATGAGAATACAGAAGAGTTGTTATGTGACAGATACAGACACACAACACAAAGATATTACAGTCTAAAATGCTTTCCTAAGTGGTAAAATGTTACTAAAAATTCACTTCCATTTATTCTGAATAGAACATAATAAACAAACGATTATCTGAATCTTTAGTTTAATAAATGATTCCAGTCTAATCCTCAAGACTCAAAATGATCCGTCAAACCCAAATGGACACAAAGGTTTATGGAATTCCTTTCTCATGACCAACAGTCATTATCAACATAACCATAATAAGTGACATTCAGCACAAATATGTTGACAAATTTCCTCATCAGCAGGTTTAGTTTTACAAAAACAGAAACACAACTATTTTTATAATAACACAAAAGCACACACACACACACACACAGCTTTAAATTTAAAAACATGGAACTTACATTGTAACAAAGCCGCACAAGTCTTTTGATGTGGCTGTCAGAATGTCGTAAATCTCTGTAAGTTTAGGGAGTGGTGACAGGTAAACGCAAATGCACCTCACAGGTGAGCGCTTCCTCTGCTTTGTGTGATTGCTCGCATGCTCAATGACTGCTGCTATCTTCTGGAGAGTCAGATAGTTTACATTTTGAGTGAGTCTTATGTTCCGGTGTCAAAACCGGTGTAAAATATTGCATGTTCAGCAAGAGTAATAAAACAAAACTGAAAGTAACACAGGTGAACATGGAATATTTGGTGCCTCCTACTGTGTGTGAGGTGTGTGATGGATCATTGTTTTAGTGGCTATTCTTTAAAATACATTGATTTTTTTTTTATTATTTGTTGAATCATCTTTATATGAATTTAATAATTAACTCTAACACTCTGAATTTAATTTTAAGAAATGCCTGTTTCCTGTTTTTCTATGATCATGATGAAGCAGACAGTAAAATCTGATCTCAGATAAGCTGTTAGAGCTAAATATTTTGCGTGACTTATCTCAAGCCACAACACAGAAGAAATGTCACTTCTGAATTCCAAGTTTAAAACATGTGAATGTTTAAATCGTATCAGTAGATCACAATGCAGAAACTCTAAAACAAATTCTTTCCACATTCTTTCAAGAGCGTAGAGCCAGTTCAAGCATTGCATCCCTCCTATACTTTTACTGCATTAAAAATCCTCATGATTTCAACATGTAGTTTTATATAGCCTGCTAGATGTAGTCTGTGTTAGCTTAGACACTTGGTTTACAATGTAGTGATTTGAGAATCTATAATCATAAATATTCCATATTTAATACATTTAAGTTCTATGAACAGCTTCTGGCACATGCTTTTGATTAATTAATTATATTTACCATATACATAAAAGTTCTGTACAAAAGCTTGCAAATGTGAATGGTGTCTGGTTTATGTGTCTGTCTCTAATACAAAAAAGGCATTTGCTAAAATTAAGCTGCAAAAACAATCACTGACATCATTTAGCCCAGATACATTAACACATGACAACCCAGATTTGCATATATTTAATGATCAAAAACTTCACATTTACAGCGAGGTAATATAGAAGACTAATGTCCCTAATAATTTCAGTCTCAACAGATCTCAACAGTTTGAGCAGCACATTTCAGCACAGATTGTGGTCTGAATCTTTGATTCAGCTCTTTAGTTTGTAAGTAAATGCAGTATAGATCATTACTTTAGTTTGTACCACATAAAAAATAAATAAATAATTCAATAATTTAAAGTAACAGCACATGCAGTCATATGTGTTGTAAAACATGTTGACAGAATTCTCTGCAGATCTTTTGGCTCTGAAAGCAAATTTTAACTAACCAGTGATGTCACTAGATGTTCTGTTTATTGCACTGGGACCTCTTCGAATCATGTTCCGCTTTCAGAAATAGACACTTCTTGATGACAGGAAACGAAAACAGTTAAAAAACCAAAAGATCCAAAAACACACACATAGAGGCAGAATAACAGTCGAAGTCCAACACCAAACAGCTGGAAGGGAAAGATGGAAAGATAATACAATAAACAATATATATATATATTCTTTTTCACTTTTAAACTCGTGGCTCAACATTTTTGTAAGGCTGTAATTTCCTCGTTTTATTTTGTTTTACTTACCATTGGGTTTGTCAGTATCCATGTAGTTCAATTTTCCCTTTGATTCTGTTCCTGATACTGTAGAAGATATTGAAAGGTCAGTCACAGAGTTCAGCATTCATTTGCAAATCATGATGAGTAAACTTCAGCTGTCCACTTTAAAAATAACAT
>NW_026127538.1:80646-106144 GCF_022985175.1 Labeo rohita
ACTATTAATATATCTGCTGATGGCTGCATTTATAGGGTAACATCTGTGAACAATTTTGTACAGTACTACTTTTACTTTATTTGAAATTACATATTTATATGGTAATGTCCAAATGCTGAGCTAAGATAGATCATGAGGTTTAAGCCATTTGGATTTACAACGAGGGTTGGATCCAACATTAAAGGAGCTTCTCATAAAACTGTTATCAAAACGTTATCAAAACGTTGTGGATTTTGTAGGGTTGTAATTTGTATTTGAGAATTTGGTTAAAGTTATTATGCCATTGGGAATAGCCATAATTACTTTGTTAAATTATTTTTCATTTACAAAAAAAAGGCATATTTTGTAATAAATTAGAATAAGTGTACAAATGCCCTTTTTTGTCAATAAGTTGGTTTACAATTAATATGTTCTGCCGAACCCAATTCTCCATGTTTAATGACTTGTTATTATGAGTGATATTACCATTGTTCCATATAAAACACCTGCTAGGAGAAAACATGTGTTTGTATAGAAGTGACCAGTAAATTAATGCTTGTTTGTGATAATTGGCCAAAGCGATAGGAAGTTTGCCAGTTATATAAGGACACTGCAACAAAAAATATAATCCACCAAGTTTTGAAATTAAATAATATGGGACAATATTGAAAATACTTGTTTGATTCTTTAAATTTTTTTTAAGTCAATTAATTTTTAAAATTTGGTTGAAAATCATAAAATTAAAACCATTTAGCCCACCATCAGATGTTTTATTAAGGAGAACACTTTTCTTTATTTTATGAGGTTTGTCTTTCCAAATGAAATTAAAGAGTATTTTATCCATTTGTGAGCATATATCCTCTGGGGCACTAAGTGAAGAATACGATGGAAGATAAATATGGTCTAATTCTTTCTGCAAATTTTCTAAAACATCACTATTGGATGGGTAGGTATGTGGTTGAGTTAAATTTGAAATGTCTTTATGTCATAAATACGCGTTCTTTTTTTCATGGCCAGGTTTTTTCCCAAATTGAATGCTAAATTTTCTTATTTCAAACTTTAGTAGTTCCCAAGCTGTGCCGTATTCCTTCCTAATACATCCCTGTATCCAGTATTTATTTATTAATATTTGGATATGCTCCACATAATCTTGATGGTGCAAAAAAAGAATTATTTAGTTTCCAAAAGCTTAAGTTTCTGCAATTACACGGGATATCTTCAAATGTAATTGTTAAAGTTAAAACTTTGTAAACAATGAGAATAGCAGGGGAAATTTTAGTTTCCAAAACCTTTTGTTGGAAATGAGCCAGAAGTCAGTTCTTGATTTGCTGAGTCATTTGCTTATTGCTACATGTAAATTGTCTAATAGAAGGGGTTTTATATCTCCAAATGTCTATAAGATCTAAATTATTGAAAAAATTCTGGAGATTATTATTCTTATTAAAAGAGGGGGCATAAATATAATTAAAATATAAATATATTGCTGCCAATTTCAATAACTAAAAATACCCAATGCCCTGTAACATCACATTGTTAACTAGGTATAATTTAGGAATTTCCCTTCAGATTCCAAGGGATTCACCTTCTCCAAATTGTCTTGTACTGTGCTCGCAAATGCATACTTGTATGTTGGATTACAAATCAGACACCATCAATTATTCAGTGGATAAACACAGCTAACCCTTTTCTACCACATTAAAGGACAAACCTTTCAATTTCTCATTTATCTGTGGGTGAAAGAAACACGATTTTTAACTTTGGGAATCCAGAATTTACTGTTGAAAGGTTTTTTTTTTTTTTTTTTTTTTTTTTTTTTTTTTTTTTTTTTTTTAATGGCTATACTTCGGTTTTTATATTGATATATTTACTCTTATTCATTTAGCTATGTTTTTTGTTTTGTTCTGTTTTTGTAATAACTTATGTTTATATTCATATTATTTGTTTATTTTTCTTGTTAAACGTACAGATTGGCCAGTTGGACATGAAGCCTATATGGTGGAAGGAGCAGAAGATCAGTGATCAGGCAGAGTTCTTCTGTTGCCCCTTAGGGAACTGATTTATCTACTTAACTGTCTGATTTAGTAATAATTGATCATTGCTCTGTCCTATGAATTATTTAATACATTCCACTGTTCAATAGTTTGGGGTCAGTATTTTATTATTATTTTTTTTAAATCTAAGAAATACATTTTTACATTTTAAATGTTTAAGAAATTATTTTTATTCAGCAAGGATGCGTTAAATTGATAAAAACCTTTTACATTGTTGCACAAAAATCCTATTTCAAATAAATGCTGCTCTTTTAAAATCATTATTAAAGGATCATGAAAAAAATATATATATATCATGGTTTCCACAAAAATATAAAGCAGCACAACAGTTTTCATGACTGCTGATGATAAGAAATGTAGTGTTGTTAAGCATAAGAGAGTTCTTTCAAAAACACTGACAAATCTTACAGACCCTAAACTTTTAAACCGTAGTGTTTTCTCCTTCTTCTTTTTTTTTTTTTAAATGTGAAATTTATGACTTTATGTATTGCTTCTACTTTCAGTGTGCAGTTATTCTGCATATTCATTAATAGTAATATAGTGGCATTTTGCAGGTACAAAATAAAAGCAAACTAATTTTGTTATTTGTTAAGGCCACAATGGCCATTCACAGGCGCCCCCACCCAGCCTACAGCATGCCCACATTTTCTCCATAGTGCCCACACCCAGCCTACAGCGAGTTTGCTGCATCGTTCAAACCCTCCATTAAAAAACACGAAGAAGACGAAAACGAAAGTAACTGCGGGAAACACATAGATAGCAAGAGAAAGCGTCGCTCGTTGGATTTACGTCCTAGAAAACATTTTTATAGATACAACTTTAGCACAGACCCTACTCATTTTAACACTCGTGTGATATATTGAATAGTGAATATTAGTTATGTTTATGTGATAAATTTCCTTTGAATCCATTATGAAGTTATTTTTCTAATATTGCTAAACCATGTTTAATTTCCTATTTGTGCTAAAAAGTGTATTTATCAAATGTGTTATTTTCGCTTGGCATGCCTGCGTCATGATGTCATTGCATACTTCATTAGGTGGCGCGCCCATGATGTGCTTCATTCAAAGTATATACGCCATTAATGAAGCCATCACTGTAACGCTCTTTTTTCTTATTGTTCTTTATTCATCTTTTATACTTCATTTCATACTTCTTCTCAGGAGTACTACAATTTTGGAGGCACCGCTGGGATTGAAGTCAGATGGGTCATCCCTCGTTATCAGCAGGAGAGCCCATCCACATTCATCTCTTAATTACCCAGATGTGGAGCAGTTGAGTAAAGTGACAAGACAGAGCTAATTGAACAAAGCGTGCACTTGGGGTACAACAACCATCAGAAGCAGCTGAGTCAAGTCAGATAAGTCAAAGTTCACACAAAAGACTGTAAAACATTACAGTAAAGATGGATGCTTTACACAGCCTCCAGGAAGAAATTGGTGAGAGACTGTGTACTTTGCCCAGAGAATAATTAATCGAGCTGAGCCAGTTCCTGGAAATTCATGTAGAAGCAAATGTTAGTCAGTCTTCTAAGTAGTTACCTGCTACGAAAGGAGCTGGAGGAATTTGAGGATGGAGCCATGGCGGAATTACTAAACATAAATGAGAAATTGAGGGAATTGATGTTAACCGATGTAGATGTGCAAAATGAGCAAAACCCAGCCCAGAGACAAAAAGGGGAAATTAAGCACTCGACTTATTCGCTCCCCGCTGAGCAAACAAAATCGCCTGTTCCACAGAACACCAGGTCAGCATCAGCGGACGGTGTAACTGGTAACTCTTCACTGCCCCCACAGGGACAAATGATACCAGCTGTATGGCACAGAGAGTTTAAGATTTCAGGTTTTATCGGAGAGCCTGGTCAAAGAGACAGATTAACCTTTTCAAGCCTGGCGTGTCAAATTGAAAGCGGACTGAATAAGGGTTACCAAGAACAAGAAATTGTTGATGCAGTTATTCGGGCCATCACTCCAGGCCTTCAATTACGTAGCTACTTGGAAGGAAATTCTCTTTGCGTCGCAAGAAGACGAGTCAGGTTTGAAGTATGACCCAGCACTTGTACAGAATATGTTTCTTCACACTGTGTTAACAGGTCTACAAAATGACCGTATCCAGGGTGATCTCCAGCCGTACCTGACAGACACCACAGTCACAGACGAGACGCTGTTGGAAAAGTTAAACGTAGCATGCTCCCACGAGGCTGAGAGACAGAGTAAAAGAAAGAGTGAACGAAGTGCCAGTGTAAATGTCACTCAGTTAAGTGAACCAACTCCGCAGACCAAAAACAAGCAGAAGCAACAAAACAGTACGTATCACAGCCAGAGATCATCCCCTTTGAGTGCAATTTAATTTCTGAGTATCAAGTCAACAAACATTCGCCTGTGACTTCCCTGATCGGTAAACAATGCTTAGTAACATGTTATCTGAATGGACACAAAACAGAGGCATTGTGGGACACTGGATCCCAAGTGTGCATTGTAGGTCGATGGTGGAAAGATCAATACATGCCTGGAATAAAAGTCCGAGATGTTTCAGAAGTGACAGAGCCCACAGACAACTTGAATCTTGTCGCAGCCAATGGTTCCAGCATGCCCTATGAAGGATGGGTTGAAATCACGTTCAATTTGCCTCCTCCTGCAAACAAAATGAAAGAATTAATCATTCCTGTACTTGTTTTAAAAGGCCAGCAGCTGTCCAAGCCGATCATTGGCTACAACGTAATCGAGCAGGTAATGAAGCAGAGTGAGGCAAGTGGGCACAGTGATGGGGGCAGAGGGCTCTTAAACAAGACTGTTAGATGCGCCTTTCCAAGTTTGAGGAGAAGTAAAATCCGAACATTCATTAACCTGGTGACAGCTGAGCGTGCAAGTGAGTATTTGGTTAAGGTGACAAAAAACCATGTTAATGTGCCAAAGCATGCTATCATCCAAGTCAAGTGTCAAGTAAAAGCACCAAACGTAAACCAGGATAGTATGGTGTTGTTTGAACCATCTCTCAATCCTCAATATCCTGATGGACTGGAACCCCTTGAAACACTTGTGACCCTGAAAAAGGGCAGCCAACCTGTGATTCAAATAGGTGTCCAGAATGTGACTGACCACGACATCCTTTTGGTGGGAAAGACTGAGCTTGGGACAGTACAAACAATAAAGTCAGTGCTACCAGCTACAGTGTCTTCATTTGTAACGACAGCCTGTGTTAATGAAAGTGTGAAGCCAACAAGTGAGCGTGAGGCTCACAGTGAAGGTGTTTGGGACCCACCTGTGGATGTGAATCATTTGTCTATAGAACAGCAACAGAAAGTTAGACAAATGCTGCAGGAGGAATGTTCTTCCTTCTCAAAATCAGATGAGGACATTGGGTGTGTCAAAGATCTACAATTGAGCATCAGTTTAACAGATCAGACACCTGTTGTGCGTATGTATACATCTGTTCCAAAGCCGTTGTACCAAGAAATGAAAGACTATCTTCATGATTTGATCGCTCAGGGGTGGATAACAAAATCTCATTCGCCTTACTCATTCCCATTGACAGCCTTTAGTACCCCGTGGGGGCTATACGAATGGATCCATATTCCCTTTGGGCTCATGAATGCGCCAGCTGCATTCCAGCAGTTCATGGAGGGATGTCTGGAAGGTCTACGAGATGACATTTGTGTCCCTTACCTGGACGACATTCTGGTCTTCACAAATTCCTTTGACAAGCATGTTGAGGCAGTAAGAAAAGTCTTACAGCGGTTGCGGTCGCACAGGGTGAAGTTGAAGCCCAAGAAATGCGAGCTGTTCAAGGAGGAGGTCCGCTACCTGGGAAGGATAGTGTCAAAAGAAGGGAGCAGGATGGATCCAGCAGACACTGTAGCAGTGACAGCACTGAAGGACAAGAGACCCACCACGGTAGGGGAGTTGAGGAAGATCTTAGGCTTGTTAAGTTACTCCCGTTCCTACATTAAGGACTTCTCGAGGATTGCTTGCCCCTTGTATGCTCCGCTGAAAAGCAACAGTGACAAGGTACAGACAAAAGACAAAGGGAAGAGAGGAACTTACCTCAAGAGTCATGTGGTTCCATCAAGTCAGTTGATTGAGTGGACAGAGCAACATCAGTGGACGCTCGAAAAACTGATTGATTGTCTAGTCAAGCCACTGGTCCTGGGGTTCCCAGATTTTACAAAGCCCTTTGTACTGCACACTGATGCATCAAACCTGGGACTGGGAGCTGTCCTGTATCAACAGCAAGAGGGAAAATTGAGAGTGATTGCTTATGGATCGAGGACATTGACAACAGCGGAACAGAATTATCATTTGCACAGTGGAAAATTGAAGTTCTTGGCTCTTAAATGGGCTATCACAGAGAAGTTCAGGGATTATCTTTACTACGCACCAACTTTTACAGTGTATAGCGACAATAATCCCCTTACCTATGTTTTGACATCCGCCAAGCTGAACGCAACGGCATGATTAGATTAGATCTCAAACCAGAACCGTTGCCTTCAGCTGAGGCAGGACAAGACCTTCCAATATCTGTAAATGGACCTGTGAAGGAGAACGGACCTGAACAGCTTGAAAGGCGAATGGAAAACAGTCCAGTGAGTGCACATGAATGCTCACCTATGAAGGAATCAGTCGAAACAGTGGACTCAAGTGACCGATCGAGAGAGATGGAGTATCATCGTTCAGTGAGGCAACGACGACAACCAAACAAATTTACGTACGATTATTTAGGCACGCCTACCTGTTACCAAGTTCAAGTAACTGGTTACGAACATGATCCACCTCTTCCTAATGTGTGGGCACCTGCTGCAATGCCTTGGGCGCCAGTGGTGTTTTCCTACCTGAGACCACCCTCTGCTTGTTATTAAGACTGAACTGTTGTACACGTACACATTAAATTTTTTTCTTATGGACTGTGAAAGGACTGGTGAAAGACAATAAACTGTTGTGCACACCTGTACATTAATTATTCTTACGGACTGTGGGGGGATAAAACAGTGAACTTTTGCATACACATACATGCGTATATATGCACTGGACTGTTGCAGATACTTTGAGTTATACCTTTTTGCAATTTTTTTTTTTTTTTGTATGTGGCATCGGCCTTGAATGGACTCCCTTGTTTTTTTTTTTTCCTCTTTGAGACTGGATGAAACCCCTCTGAACCTGAATGTGTTAAAGGGACATAATCTCTTGCATTTGAGTTAGGAAAAACTATAATCAGTTGAGGAGGACTGTCAGTGTGAACTTGTGTGAAATGTGAACTTGCAGTGTCGTAATGGGGAAAAAGGTGACAGAGTTTACAAATGTAAAAGAATTAAGAAGATGTGTTGTGTCACTGTGACATTAAAAAAAAAAAAAGTAGAAACAGTACAAATTTATGAGGGTATTGGCTGATGTCGGGACGACATCTTTTCATATGGGGGAGAGTGTGATATATTGAATAGTGAATATTAGTTATGTTTATGTGATAAATTTCCTTTGAATCCATTATGAAGTTATTTTTCTAATATTGCTAAACCGTGTTTAATTTCCTATTTGTGCTAAAAAGTGTATTTATCAAATGTGTTATTTTCGCTTGGCATGCCTGCGTCATGATGTCATTGCATACTTCATTAGGTGGCGCGCCCATGATGTGCTTCATTCAAAGTATATACGCCATTAATGAAGCCATCACTGTAACGCTCTTTTTTCTTATTGTTCTTTATCCATCTTTTATACTTCATTTCATACTTCTTCTCAGGAGTACTACACTCGCGGACATTGTTTTCGCATATTTCATCCAATCCGTCTGAGAGATATGAGAATTAATTGCTGACAAGCTACAGGACTAACAGACAGAAAAATTAGCGTTTCAGATACTTAAAAATCATCTTCTTAGTGGACAAGACTGTAGGTAAGTTTTCCAAAAAGCGGTTATTGAATGCGAATGTGTTTCTGCAGGTTTTCAAGTATTTTGGCTTCTGTTTTATGCTGTTGTTTTTGTGATGCGAAATTTGAAAGTGTTTTTAAAACTCTCAGTCTGAGATGAGTCTCTCACAGAAACAGAGGTAACACTGAGTCTGTTTTAAGAGAATCATTTTAAACACTGCTGGAGTTTCAGATGTTTGCTGTAAAAAACAAAACCTTAAACTTTTTGTATTTACAAATGCTTTGCAGAACTTCAGAGCTTCAGAACTTCCTAATTAAAAAATAACTTGACACTGATCCAGAAATGCCTAAAATGCCTTGATTAAGGTCCAGATGTTAATTTTCATAAATGTCTGCATCACAATGTGAAATATTAGCGTAATGCTGTTTAAAGGTATACACAAAGAGAAGACGAGGCTTCAGTGAGTTGTAGTGTTGTTGTCATGTTGTGGAGACGTTGTGTGTTTGGATGCGAAAGTAAACCTGCTTTGTTTGGAATCAGTGGTTAAGATTTATTTATCATGCTGTTCCTGATCCGTAAAACCCAAAGGTTAGCTTGTGTACAGCACGCTTTATGGAGCTGCAGTACATACACACATGAGCTATACACACCTAAATAAATTGTAAACAAAATACAATAAACTACACCTAAATAACTGTATTTTATGTTGCCACTTCAGGACATAAAGTTATTACAGTGAAGAAGAAAAATTATAACTTTATGAGATTGTATCTGAAAGTTAAGAGAGTTGCAAAATAAAAGCTTACCACTGTGAAACGTTCAGCTCAGACTTGGACTCGGGGTCAAGCGGATACGGTAATTATTATGATGACATTGTTATTGTTACACCCTATAAACTATAAACAAAGTGATGAAGTTTTAAAATAGCATCCTATGGTCCATTTAATTGAAGTATGCTAACAGAACTGTGTAGCGCTGACATTTCTGCTCTCCATTTTAGTCAAAAATGAAAATGTTTTCTTCAGTTAGATCAGAAATACTTTACACAAGTTGTTACACAAATGTGAGTCTGTAAACAAGAATGACTGCTATCTTTAAAACTCTACAAGTGTTTCCGTGAAGGACTAGCAATAATGTGTGCCAATATAAAACCCAGATGAACCTCCTGTAGTAAAGTTTCTTTTCTCTCTGTGTCATTAGTTTAAGATCAGGCTCACATGTGTCCAGCTCTGTGTCTGTGAAGAGTGACCGGTCAAAGGATGAAGTACCAAACTTCAGTGAAGAAACAACATCACAACCCAAACGGTATTTGATGTGTTTCTTATTTCTGTTTACACATAAACTGTATCAGAAAGTGTATCAGTGAATAATTATCATACAACTTTATAGTTCATAAATGTATTATTGTTTTTCTCTTTGGTAAAAATATTTACTTCCCAATTAAAAAATAACAAAAACAAATATTTAAAAAGTAGCCAGTAGATGATAAATATCTGAGAACTAAAATCAAAATCATCATTTACAGTCTTGACCCAATTTACAGCCGCTCTTCAGCACTGGGTATGTAGATATTAAAGTAAATTATTCCACATCAGTGATTTTGGTTTTTAGGTCATAAATGTGTATTCAGACATTAAAAATGATTGCACTCTTAATTTAAAGGGGTCATTTGATGCTTTATAATGTTTTCATTTTCCTTTAGTGTGTAATGTATCTGTTTGTGTGTCATAGTCTCCTGCAAAGTGATTTGTTCTGTCTAACAGAGAACACTGATCCAGAAATGCCTAAAATGCCTTGATTAAGGTCCAGATATTAATTTCACAAATGTCTGCATCACACTGTGAAATATTAGCGTAATGCTGTTTAAAGGTATACACAAAGAGAAGACGAGGCTTCAGTGAGTTGTAGTGTTGTCGTCATGTTGTGGAGATGCTGTGTGTTTGGATGTGAAAGTAAAACTGCCTTGTTTGGAATCAGTGGTTAAGATTTATTTATCATGCTGTTTCTGAGCCGTACAACCCAAAGGTTAGCTTGTGTACAGCACGCTTTATGGAGCTGCAGTACATAAACACATGAACTAGGCACACTTAAATAAATTAAATTAAATATTAAATATTAAATAAATTTTAATAAACAAGTGTTCTTTTACATAACAACACACTTGTAAAGCCATAATAAAGTATTAAATATCTTAATTAGTAATTCTAATTTTAAGAGGTCTTAAATTTGGGGACTGAAAGACAAGACTCGCGTTATGGATTAAATGTGGTAGTTATTTGAAGCCACACGTTTATCCACTGGATCACAGTTCAAACAGCAGCGGAGCGCAAGTTTACTAGAGCAAATGCGTTTACTCGGAAGCACTAAACATATGGGATGAAATTAGACTCAAAACAATTAATAGATGCATGCACAATTATCCATGTACTGGATAATTGTTAATGAAATGCACTGGGACTTGTTCATTGGTAGTTGTGTGTGTGGGCATCATGAAATGCTGTAAACTGTGGAAATGAAGTCTCAAAATCCAAATGAATTGAACAAGATTGACTCGAACAACACCTCAATAAATGCACGCGTGTCACCTGATCCACAAATGCACAGATTCCTTTTAGCATGCGCAATTTATGATAAATTAATGCAGAACAGAACATTTTTATTCGCAAACATGTCTGTATTTGTACAAATCACTGCACAATCATTTAATCCCGAATTCCACAGACTCAGATTGAAAGGCATTTGTTTGTGGATTGTAAGATACATGCATAAAATTAATCCAGTTTTAATCCAATGGATAATTGTGCGTGCATCTATTAATTGTTTTGAGTCTAATATCATCCCATACTCCTTTGGCTCTTTAAATATACACATTATCAATTTTGGATTGTAAAGATAAAAAAAAAAAATTATTTAGTTTCATCATCAATTTAATTTCTATTAAGTTATTTAGCCTTCTAGTTAATTCGTCCTCCAAATGTGCTCTAGCTTTACTTAAATTTTTGCTGAAATACATAGAAAATTCACGAATCTTGTGTTTATTTTTGAAACTTGTGATTTACTTGTGATAGAAAGATGGTCTTTATCTAACTTTGCTCTATTTATCATTGATCTAATTTGTGAACAAAAGTTATCATGCTTTAATAAGTCAGAATTAAGTTTGCAGTAACCCTTGTTTCGCGATTCTCTTTTATTCGAGCTGAAAGATAAGAAGATACAGCAGTGATCAGTTAGAGGTGCCGAAGAAATTGAGATGTCTTTGATAAATCCAGTCAAATTAGAGGAAGTCAACCAATAATTAATCCTAGATTTGGAGGTCCCATTTGTTTTGAACCAAGAGAATTGTCTTAGATTTGGATTCCCAGCCCTCCAAATATCTATCACATTATTATCTAAACAGAAGTTTAGAAAATGAAGGATCGGGTGTGAATTGCTAAATTTAGGTGGGTAACGATCTAATGCCTCATCCATAACCATATTGAAATCTCCTCCTATAATAAGGTTATCAGTTGGATACAAAAGTTTCAATTCAAACAAACAAGATTAGAGATTTCAGATAGTAATTTGTTGTTAAGAGGACTGTTGTAGCCATACACATTAAATAAGATAAACAGAACATCATCAATGTTTAAAACAACTGAAATCCAATGACTTTAGTCAATCATTGACTTTAGTATTTTTCCAGGGAGGTTACACAACCCAGCATGACTAAATTACAGCATTGGGAAAACAATGTAGTGATCGCGCCGGCGCCTCAGCGCTCACACTGTATTTTTGCTACCTTGACATCGCAGCCTGTTCATTATCAAAATACAATTATTTAAAGAAACTTACAAAAATTTAAAGAAACATAAAAGTTTCAATTTAAATAGTCCATGTCACCAGCACCTCACTGTGCTGTTAGTCTTTGTGAAGGATAATGTTGTGAATAATTTGTTGTGGAGTGAAGGGAAAAAAATAGTTTAGTTGTGTTTATAATGTTTGTAAACATTTTGATTTAGGCTACTGGTATTTTAGCCTACATTATTTGTGAATGTAGCCTCATTATTAGAAGCGAGTCATGCAACGTGTCTTTTCCCTCTCAAAACGCAATTGTATATACAAGTGACGTGTTTTTAACTATGCAGCAAATATTTTAAATATATTTAAAAATATTTTAATGTGTTTAAAGCGTTGAGAATTTCTTCTTTCGTTTAAATTTTGAGCCAAAATCTAGAAAAGATGTTGTCATGAGCTATAACTAAGCGCAAAATAGGTTAACCAGATCGAGACTCTCTTTGTGTGTTTTTTATGTTTTATGTATGCACACGACATTACCAAATCTTGACCTGGATTTAGTTGAATCAGATCAACCAGCGAGTTAGTAAATTGTGCACAAGATTTAGTAAAAGGAAGGAGCGAATTGTGTGCATGCTTACATATTTTTCCTGTTATGTGCGGGGATCCATAAGACACTCTAAGTCAGGGCTGCCCAACCCTGGTCCTGGAGATCCACTTTTCTGCAGAGTTTAGTTACAGCCCTAATCAAACACACCTGTCTGTAATTATCAAGTGCTCCTTGAGATCTTAATTAGCTGGTTCAGGTGTGTTTGGTCAGGGTTAAAGCTGAACTCTGCAGGAAAGTCGATCTCCAGGACCAGGGTTGAGCAGCCCTGCTCTAAGTGTAAAAATATCCACTTTGATTACGGTGCAGTTGTCTTAGACGTAGACCTATAGTGTTTATGACAAGTAAAATGTGAGAAAAATTGTTTTTCCCTGGTTATTTTTAAAACATTAAGCCCGCTCCACTGCACTACCTTTACACTCACGGCTCACGTCTTTTGCAGTGTCTTGGAACACTGCCTTTTATATTCTGTTACTGCCCACTGCGCAATGTGACGTCGTAGTGACGTCTTTTCCATGTCATTTTTGGACGTCCAATTTCCGTCCATTGATGGGGTTGTTTTGTAACGCCAGACAACGTCTTTTTTCGACGTCTACCGCACGTCTAATGTTGACGTCGGTGGGACCTCCATGTAAGGGCTATTTATAGTCCAAAAGTGGTCGTTTGTGGACATCTTTTTAACGTAAAATTTTGACTTAACACGTCATTTTTATACAACTTCTATGTAGTCCTATGTTTCAAGAGGGTGAATGACATGTTTTCTGTATCATGTATTCATTTTCCTGTACCTTTGTTTGGCTCAGCAGTTTGAACTGGAAATGCATTACACTTTGTATGCTTATCACCTGCTGCTGAGACAATCAAATGGAAATGGAAAGTTTTTGGAAATGATCTTGAACAGTATGCCACCTTCTGAAATAGGACTAGATCATTTTGACCATTCCCATTTTTGACCCTTGACCATTCGGAGCTTTATTGTAAGACAATAACGCCAAAGACTATACGTACACATGGCCATTGAAATAAATGCTGACCGAACTTACCTTCAATTTCTAAGAAACGAGTTCACCAGTGATCTGAAGACCTGTGCCGTCCAGAACACTACGGCTCTTACTCGCGCCAAGCCGCCAAATGCCTCGTCTTGCCTCGGCCAATCAGAGTGGCGTTTATGATGATGTGCTCGTTTCAGCCAATCAGAGTGATGCTGACTGGTTTTTGCCTGGTTGAAATCCTCCTTTATCAAAGAACTTATATTGTTGCCTAGCTTGATAGAGAGCTGTCTGTCCTTGACTTTTTTTGCAGCTGTTGGTTCTTTTTAAGATAGGAATAAGGTGGATAGGCTAGGCTACCATGATTTTTTTAAATATAAAATATATAAATTCATATAAATATAATATATATATATATATATATATGTATATATATATATATATATATATATATATATATATATATATATATATATTAGGGGTGGAGCCGAACCCGAATACGGTATTCGGAAAGGCACAAATAGCGTGTTGTTTACTAATACTGATTTCGAACAAATACTTAAAAAAAAATATTTGTATTCTAGAACAAGAAAAACTCGGAACCGGCCGTTTTTTTCTCTCTTAACCAACCTCTGTTACAGATTTGCACAAACTACATTGCAATTAGGGGTGTGTGATATGACGATTTTTGATTGTGGACAATTAAAATGTTTCCACAGTCTGCTTTTGAAGAAATATACTATATTTCGTGCTACAGCGCACATTCTGTCAGACGCAATTCAACGCGTCTCAATATACTGTACAACGCGACACATTCACATCAAATGATAACTCAGCTTCAGAGTTCCACTCACGCAGGGGTGTAATTTCCACTGGGGACACACTTTTCAAAATCCCGTTTGTGTCCCACCACTTTTAAATTGCTTTGTTAAATTAATGTCTTGTATTGTAGAATGCACGCTCAGCACCGCCAAGTTTAGCGCCATCGTTAAAACGAAACCGAAAGTAAAACGCGCGCGCGCATTCAAAAGCAATTTTACCCCACGTTTAGAGATCGACTCCCCAATGTGCGCAAATTAGGCTACATAACATTGCTAGGCTGTAGGCTATAATAGGTTGTGTAGTTGTCTATAGCTCTGTATCATGCTTGAAAAATTCGGTCTCTATTTGCACTTTGAATATTGACAGACTAGCCTACTTTGATTATGGCTGTTCATCTTGTTCATGTACTCAAATTTTCATTCATTCTTGTCCCTTGCTTAAGGCGTAAAATAAATATAAAAAATAAAAATAAAAAAAAGGCAATCAGAATCGGCTATGAAGAATCAAGATCGGTGCATTACTAAAAATAAATGCTGGGCCGAGTGCTGGATGTTCTGCTCAATTGGCAGTTGTGGTGCTCCTTAATGTTCATTTGGTGCTCCTAAATTTTTTTTGGTGCTCCTAACTTTTGAAGTAAAAGAGGTTACTGACACAGGCTTCTCCACACAGCAACAGAGAAGGCTCGGCTGAGCGAAAAAAGACCTTACTGTATCACTATTTTTGTTGAATAGATTTTTGTACCTTAACTGTGTTCCGGAGGCAGTTGTGTAGAAGTGTAACGCAAAAAAAAGGATTTTTACGCCTATTTTGAATTTTACTCGAATACAAATGCAAATACAAATACTTTTTCCCCTCAACAAATACAAATACAGATACAAATACCGGCTGCTTTGCACACCCCTAATATATATATATATATATATATATAATACAATATAAAATAAAAAAAAATAAATAACTTGATTATAGGCTACTTTAAATAAAATAAAAACTGTTAAAGGAAAACAGGAAAATGTAAAATAACAAACAAAAAAAAACATATGGGCTACCAAATAAATAAATAGTAATACAGATAATAAATCTTGTTTGTTTATAAATAATCTGTATTCATATATATAATCATGTTGATAGGCTCTATTTTGTAAAACACATTTACTGCAACTGCCAGCAAAACCCAGATCAAATGTTGAACGTCAAAATGACGTCCAAGTTGGGTAATGGATAGACGTCCAAATAGTGGACCTAGTTTGGACGTCGAATAGATGTTCATAATTGGTCATGGACCGACAGACCCAATATAGACATGATCTGCACGTCTATCCGACGTCCAATGTTTAGTGGGTGGGCTCGTACACAGAAACTGAAGAACAAGTATTAATACTACACCCTAATATGAATATAAAGAACTGAAAGTAAGAAATAAATTCAAATCTCAGCATGTGTGACATTTACAATAAACAGCATCGTAGACAACAGTCCAGGAACAGGGAAAATAATAATACAGTGTTTAAATGTATTAGGTAGAATATCCACACTCCAGTACAGCAGGTGACAGTAACTGTTCAACTCGTTCAAAACCCTCCAGTAAAACCCACGAAGAAGACGAAAACGAAAGTAACTGCGGGAAACACACAGACAGCAAGAGAAAGCGTCGCTCATTGGATTTATGTTCTAGAAAACATTTTATAAATACAACTTTAGCACAGACCCTACTCATTTTAACACTCGGGAACATTGTTTTTTCATATTTAATCCGATCCGTCTGTACTATTGAGAGATTTGAGAAGAAACTGTTGACAAACTACAGGACTAAAGGACAGAAAAATGAGCGTTTCTAATAAATTCTCTTCTTAGTGGACAAGACTGTAGGTAAGTTTTTCAGAAGGGGGTTATTGAAAACAAATGTGTTTCTGCAGGTTTTCCCGTATTTTGGCTTCTGTGTTATGATGTTGTTTTTGTGATGCGAAATCGAAAGTATTTTAAAACCGCTGCGGTCAAACCAGTCGCGTCTTGAAAACACAAGATCACGTCTAATCGTGTACTTACGGTATGGGTGCTGGGAGCGGTCAAAATAGATGTAAAGAC
Source organism: Labeo rohita (assembly GCF_022985175.1). Lineage (NCBI taxonomy): Eukaryota > Metazoa > Chordata > Actinopteri > Cypriniformes > Cyprinidae > Labeo > Labeo rohita. Next base: position 96,813 of record NW_026127538.1, read on the forward strand.
GCTGTCAGAACGACATTTTCTTTATGGTTTAGCTGATATTTTCAGTAGATTGGTGTTCACGAATATCACTGCACAAAATGTAATTTAACCCTTAAAAGACCATAAAGCGACATCAAAGTAGTTACTTATTGCTATTTTCCATCAGAATGTTAAAAATAGTAGTACAATTACATTTTTTTTAAACATTGATTTTAATGATTCTGAATACATATATATATATATATGTTATTTCTGTATCAAAGCTGATTGTTTTAGCATCATTAGTCCAGTCAAATGATCATTCAGAAATTATTCTAATTTGCTGCTCAGAAAACATTTATTATTATTATGTTGAAAACATGAAGGTTTCGTTGATAAATAGAAGTTCAGAAGAACAGCATTTATCTAAAATAGAAATCTTTTGTAACATTACAAATGTCTTTATCATCACATTTGATAAATTTAAAGGATCCTTGTTAAATAAAAGTATATTAAATAAATAATAAATAAAAATAAATAAATAATAATAATAATAAATGCTGATTTTTGGATATTTCTATTGTTAAAAAAGTATTAATTTCTATGATGTCTTTCCAAAAAAAAAAAAAACAAAAAAAACTTTTTTTTTTTTAATAAATGCTGATCTTTGAATGTTTTCTTTTCATCAAAGAATCCTGAAAAAAAATGTACTCAACTGTTTTAAATAATAACAACAATAATAATTATAATACATTGTTTCTTGAGCAGCATATTAGAATGATTTCTGAAGGATCATGTGACACTGAAGACTGAAGTAATGATGATGAAAATTCAGCTTTGATCAAAGTCATGAATTACATTTTAAAATATATTCAAATACAAAACAGTTATTTTAAATAGTAAACACATTTCACAATATTACTTTTTACTTTTTACAATATTACAATATTACTTTTTAAATCATGTCCCATTTTCAAATGCTAATAAAAATATTTCTTTTATAGGTTTGCTCATTCTTTCGATTGATTCCTGTTCACAGTCTCTCTGACTATTACTGTATTCATTTTCAAGTCATTTTACTGTATAGTTTTGGAGAAAATTAAAGGCACATTCACCCCAAGCATCTAAGAGCATTGTAGCACTTTTATATTTATTTTTCTTTAAAGTTTTATTTGTGTTTAAAAAATAAAAAATAAAAAAGATGAAGTGAAAATCCAGATGTCCATGTATTTGTTCTTACAATGTGAAAACAGTGCAAGATTTCTATAACAGTGCAAGATTATGTAAATGATGTCACTTTTTATGAATAAATGTAATTATGCATATTATGCATATTATTATTATTATTATTATTATTATTATTATTATGTATTTATTTGTGTGTGTGTGTGCGTGTGTGTGTGTGTGTGTGTGAATAAATACGAAGGAAATATGCAAGAATATACTTAAATTTGGGTTGATATTCCCTTTATCTTTTCCAGAACTGCACAGTTAATGACTTGACAATTAATACAGTAATAGCCACGATGACAGTAATAGCCAACGATGTTTTCAAAGAGTTTGTTTCTGATTTAATCAGTCTGCATCAGAGGTTGCTTTAACTGAAAATTCTCCATCACTGACGGAATTTATTTTATCAGTGACGGAAAAATCTGAAGGCCGTCCGTCTATTATAAAGGAAGACACACTATGCACTGTTTATTCATCAACTGAAAACAGCATAGACCAAAAGATCGATTCTGATTTAAGAATAGATTTTGGTTCATTAAAATGAGAATCTATTAAAATCGAGAAATCGTTTTGTTTGTTTGTTTGTTTACTCAACCCTAGCCTATTTTGTTGTTTTTACACACTGTCATCCTGTAGGTTTATGATTAAAAATGAAAATTTCAACAAAAATAAAAGCAATACATGTTTTATTCTAATTAAAATTATAATGACGGGTAATATTAGATTATGACAGAATTTGTGCGACCCTGTTCATTGAAATGACAGACAGTGTTAAAGTCTTGCACAACCTCTGGTCTGCATCGATCTAACAGGTCTCTGCATTCAAATAATCAATTGCACTTTGTAGTTGCTCGATTTTACTTAAAATGCAAAGGTGAAATGCACTCTTAGAAGAAAATGTACAGTTCTGTCGCTGGGGCGGTACCCTAAGGTACAAAAGTGAAAAGGTACATCTTTGTATCTTACCTACCCCTAAACAGTACATATTAGTACAGGCAGGGGCGCAGATGGCACTAGGGACGGGAGCGACATGACCCCCCCAGATTCATAGTGACCCGATCCGTCCCCCTCACTCAGGTGACAAACATGGGTAAAACTGAGGATTAATCAGGGTTTCTGCTATGTACATAATTAGCCTAAATAGTGGCGGGGCGGCCGCTGCTGCTTAATTATTGCCACCACTGCTTCAGAATCAGTCGCAGGCCGATCAGGACTCTAGACTCATTCTTTCCACTGGTCGCTCATTTGCAACTAACTTTCTCAGTTCTTCTCTGTTTAAGAAGCATTTTTTTTTTTTTTTTTTTTTTTTTTTTTTAACTTTATCTTGAAAATCAGATCCCTCCGTCCCCCATCGTTTCCTCAAAATTCCTGTCATTTTTGCCACGAGCTGAGCATTCGTGCTGTCACGGCTAGTGGCTGGTTTATAAACCAGGCTCTACATCCAAAGCGATCGCACTGAATGCGCCTCTCTTTACGTGATCAGTGAATTCTGCACCGCACGCTTTGAGCAGACGATTTTTGAGCAGCGCAGACCATGCACTCGCACAAATGCGACCACATTCAATTTTAACTGCATAAAACATATTTTGCAGAAGGCATGACGTTTTGGTGGGCGATTGACATACTAGACAAATAACAGTTTGATCTTGCATTGCTAGTGTTGATCAGGCAGGCCTTTGTTTACCTTTCTTCATTGTAGTTTATCCATGATTTCAAATAAGAATCCCCCAATGGCTTTTTTAGTGCAAACCATTAGCACAAATTATGTAAAATAACTGAGTTTAAATCATTTGCTGACAGCTTGGTCCCCCCCAGTAAAATAATCTTGCTTACAGGTACATATTAGTAGTTTAAAAGTACATATTTGTATCTTTTCACTTTATACCTTAGGTAACCACCCCAGCGACAGAACTGTACCTTTTTATCAGAAAGTGTGTCAGTAAAATCGTCTCCTAAGAATTTGAGAATTTGAGTTTACAGTTGTAAAAGTATCAAGGTTAAGCACTGTGAACTTTGTTTTCTTACTGATCATGAACAGAGGAGAATCATATACACATGAGGAAGTTGTGGTTTGTGATTAATGTTCATTTTGGTAACACTTAGATCAGGGAACACATTAAACATTAAGATTTTTAACTCGATAAACTCCCAATTTGCTGCTTAGTGGTAGAAAGGTAGTTGTTTGTAGTTTGTAGTAGTTATGTTTGGGTGTAGATTAGGGTTAAGGGATGTAGAATATGACCATGCAGAATAAGTCATTAATATGTGCTTTATAAGTACTATATAAGTATTCTTTTCTTTTTTTTTTTTACTTTATTGTCTTTAATATGGGAAGATTCTCTATTATATGCAATGGTTCAATTAATGGCCCCTCAGCCGGACAAAGTAATGATGGAATCAAAAACCAGTTGGACATGAAGCCTATAAACATAAAGAAGCAGAAACTGTAGAACAAGTATTAATACTACACCCTAATATGAATATAAAGAACTGAAAGTAAGAAATAAATTCAAATCTCAGCATGTGTGACATTCGCAATAAACCGCATCGCAGACAACAGTCCAGAAACAGGGAAAATAATAATACAGTGTTTAAATGTATTAGGTAGAAGATCCACACTCCAGTACAGCAGGTGACAGAAACTGTTCAACTCGTTCAAAACCCTCCAGTAAAACACACGAAGAAGACGAAAAGAAAACGAAAATAATTGCAGGAAACACACAGATAGCAAGAGAAAGCGTTGCTCATTGGATTTATGTTCTAGAAAACATTTATATATATACAACTTTAGCACAGACCCTACTCATTTTAACAGTCAGTGACATATGTTTATATGTAAATATGTTTTTACATATTTAATCCGATCCGTCTGTACTATTGAGAGATTTGAGAAGAAATTGCTGACAAACTACAGGACTAAAGGATAGAAAATGAGCATTTCTAATAAATTCTCTTCTTAGTGGACAAGACTGTAGGTAAGTTTTTCAAAAGGGGGTTATTGAAAACAAATGTGTTTCTGCAGGTTTTCCTGTATTTTGTCTTCTGTTTGATGCTGTAGTTTTTGTGATGCGAAATCGAAAGTATTTTTAAACCAGACATTTCTCAATAAGACCATTTGTTTATTCTACATGGCAGTGCATTTGTTTGTAACTCACTTTATTTTATATAGTGTTTTTTGTTGCTGATGCTGCTAATTCAACATATTTATTCATCTCATTAACGATCATCATCTTCAGGTCAAACTGAACAGCAGATTGTTTTCTCAACCCAATGCTGATCACTGGAGTTTATCTGCAGTTTGTCAGAAGAGCAAGGAAAGGACTCTCAGTCTGAGATGAGTCTCTCACAGAAACAGAGGTAACACTGAGTCTGTTTTTAGATAATTATTTTAAACACTTTCTGTGAAAAAAAAGAACACCATGTTTGTATGTTGCTAGAATTATCTGTACTGTTAACGTATTAGAACCTGTAGAAATGACATTAACAGATCATCCAAAATGTATCATAAAATTTGATTGCATTACATGTTGCATTTGGGGTTGCATATTTAGTGGCTATTAAATGTCAATAATGCCAAACTAGATATAATTTAAATTAATAAAAATGAAAATATACATCAGACTCTTGAAGTGTAAATTTGTGGGTATTTTTAAAGGGAAATTTAAAAGATTTTTGTCAATTTCCCAGACTCATTCACTGTTACACAGTTCATTGTTCATTATATTCATTGCTATAGATACAAGATTCATGGATTCAAGTTGTTTTTGTTTTAGTATTTTCTCTTCTGTCATACAGAGTTTGTTTACTCAACAGTTTTAATATGGTTGCACTATAACACAGTTTTTAGCCAGTTTTTTTTAGTGAAGTAGAAATTGTGCAGGATGAGAAAGCAGCGCTTCACTTGACTGTTAGATGATTCCTTTATAGCAGGTCTGATGAGTTAGTGAATTAGTTTGTGTTAAACTGGACTAAACAAACTCCCATTTGGCACATAAAATCTCTTCAAATGAGACTGAAGGATCTCCTATAGTTTTTCTCTGTTCTTTGTGTCATTAGTGTAAGATCAGACTCACATGTGTCCAGCTCTGTGTCTGTGAAGAGTGACTGGTCAAAAGAAGGTGAACCACCAATCTTCAGTGAGAAAAAAACATCTACCAAAAGGTATGACATTATAGCATTATGTTTGCTAATTTTGTCACTGTGGTTTTTCTGATAGATGTTGACTGAATTAAAAAACATAAATCACTGAACACAATGTATGGTGACTTTTATTGAACTCTGTCTGGAGCTTCTTTCCAATAATACAATTATACAGGCAGACATTACGAGGCATAAATTGACCATGAAAAATAGAGTAGATCATGCAGCCAAACATTTATAGGCATCGAAGAACAAATTCATCTGTATATTAAACCTTAAACAACAATAAAACCTAATAAATAAAACTTTATAAATTAGACTGAAGAACATTGTGTAATATTGTTTCTTTTGTTTCTCTGTTCTTTGTGTCATTAGTGTAAGATCAGACTCACATGTGTCCAGCTCTGTGTCTGTGAAGAGTGACTGGTCAAAAGATGGTTTGCCACCGAACTTCAGTGAGAAAAAAGCATCATCTACCAAAAGGTATTTAATGTTTTTCTCATTGTTGGTTGCATTTGGACTGCTAGAAAATATTTAATTGAATATTTATCATGAATCTATATTGTTTAAATATTTTAATATTTTAAAAATAATAATTTGATGTGTACTACATATTTTGTAAAGCCCATTGTCAGTGTGGTATATATTATTAATTCACCTGCCCCTGTGTTGTTTGCTTTTAGGATGGAAAATACTTAAATAAGAGACCTAATATTTACCTAAATTTATGCTTAAATAGATCCTATACTTTAACAGTTTGAACTTAAACAGCTATTGCTTTCTGTCTTTGTTCAAAAATATTTGCAAATTATTTCTCTAATAGTTTCCCTAAAAATGCAGTACTTCATTTTATTCACTAATAGGGTTCAATATGAGACATTAGATTCAGACGTCCAGACTCACAGGAAACACAAGAATTTCAAAGACAATCTCCTGTGGATCTTCCAGGTAGGAAAACACATTTTCAATAATGTTTACATTTATAACATTTATAACTTGCAAGACTATTCAGTAGAAATTTGATTTCTGTTTTATCTTGATCATTTATGTTTACTTTTAGAAACACAGAAAATGTATTTTTCTTTTATTTTAGGATCTTGAAAGCAAAATAATTGAATTTCTGAAGAATGAGATGAAAAAGTTTAAGAAAATATTACAAGAAGAAGACTTACAATACTTTGTGAAGGATTTTAATGAGAACAGATGCAGTATCAAAGAAGCAGCTCTTGATCTCACACTCTACTTCCTGAGAGAGATGAAGCAAGATGAAGCTGCTGATACTTTAGAAGGTAAGAGACTCGTGATCATCTGTCACATTGTCATTTATAAATGTAATGGAGAAAATAGTAAAACTAAAATGCTAAAAAAAAATCTGTTTCTTTTTTGTCCCTGTGTTTAGATGAGCTGTTCTTCATTCATCAGCTAAAATGTAGCTTAAAGGAAAAGTATCAATGTGTGTTTGAAGGAATTGCAAAGCAAGGTGACTCTACACTTCTGAATAACATCTACACAGATCTCTATATCACTCAGGGTTGTAGTGAACAGGTCAATACTGAACATGAGGTAAGACAGATTGAAGTTGCTTCCAGGCGTCATGAATCACAAGAAATACAGGTTGAATGCACAAATTTGTTTGAAACACCTGAACAAGACAAGCAGATCAGAACTGTACTGACAAAAGGAGTTGCTGGCATCGGAAAATCAGTCTCTGTACAGAAGTTTGTTCTGGATTGGGCTGAAGGAAAAGAAAATCAAGATATCAGCTTCATATTTCCTCTTCCATTCAGAGAGATGAACTTAAAGGAGAAAGAAAAACTAAGTTTGATGGACCTTATAACTCAGTTTTTCCCTGAGACTAAAGGAATGAACCTTACAAGAAGGAACCAAAAAGTTCTGTTCATTCTTGATGGTTTGGATGAATTTCGTCTTCCTTTAAACTTTAAGGAAAATGAGACATTGCATGATGTGTCTTCACCATCATCTCTGGATGTTCTCCTAACGAACCTCATCAAGGGAAATCTGCTTCCTTCTGCTCTCATCTGGATCACCACCAGACCAGCAGCTGCCGGTAAGATTCCTCCTGACTGTATCGACCGGCTGACAGAGATACGAGGATTCAATGATGCACAAAAGGAGGAGTACTTCAGAAAAAGATTCACAGATGAGGATCTGGCCAAAGAAATCATTGATCATGTTAAACAATCAAAGAGTCTCTTTATCATGTGCCACATCCCAGTCTTCTGCTGGATTTCAGCCACTGTTCTCCAGAACATTTTAGAGGCGAAAAGAAATAATGTTGTGAAAAATAATCAGGCTGATGACGCCTCCAAAAAACTGCAGGAATCAAATATTGAAGACACTCCAAAGACTCTGACACAAATGTACGCGCACTTTCTCAGATTTCAGATCCTGCAGAGCAGACGAAAGTATGATGGAGAATACAGACAAGATGTTTCCTGGGATAAAGATGCCATATTTTCACTGGGGAAACTGGCATTTCATGAGCTGGAAAGAAACAATGTGATCTTCTATGACACAGACCTGGAAGCCTGTGGTATTGATGTCTATAAGGCATCAGTGTATTCAGGCATGTGTACCCAGATCTTTAAGGAGGAAATGGGCATCGTTCTTGGTACCATGTACTGCTTCGTTCACTTGAGCATTCAAGAGTTTATTGCAGCCCTTTATGCACATCTGTTTCTAGACATAAAGAAGAGAAGTGTATTTGTTCATGAAAACAAAAGTAAAACCAAGACTGATTTAGTGGACAGAACAGGAAAACAAAAGGTCCAAAAACCATGATTGATTTGCTCAAGACTGCAGTGGACAAGGCACTAGAGAGTGATAATGGACACCTGGATCTTTTTCTTCGATTCCTCCTTGGTTTGTCACTCCAGTCCAATCAGCGACTCTTACAGGGTCTGTTGACACAGCAGGATGGAAATGACCAAATCAAAAAGGAAATAGTTCAGTACATCAAGCAGAAATTTGAAGCTAATCTGTCTCCAGAGAGATCCATCAATCTGTTCTACTGCCTGAATGAACTGAACGATCAAACTTTGGTGAAAGACATTCAGACCCACCTTAACAAAGGAAATCTCTCATCTGCTGATCTTTCACCTGCCCAGTGGTCTGCTTTGGCCTTTGTGTTGTTGACATCAGAGGAGGAGCTGGAGGAGTTTGAGCTTCAAAAATTTTGTAAATCAGACGAGTGTCTCATTAGTTTACTGGCAGTCATCAAAACCTCCAAAAGAGCTCTGTAAGTTAATAATTTTTGGCTTTCATCTGAATACATTTATCTAGGGTTCCAGTGTATCCTGGAAAACCTGGAAAAATAATTAGTGTTTTTTTTTTTTTTTTTTTTTTTTTTTTTTTTTTTTTTAGTTCTAGAATTTGCATAAGAAATTAGAAAAAAAATATAAAATTTTGTAAAATTTTTTTGCTGTTTTGGAAAATGATAAAAAAATTTATTATTTCTAATTATTGTGTAATCTTATTTCCCTTGTAGGCTAAATGATTGTGGCTTAACAGACAAAAGCTGTTCAGCTCTGGCTACAGTTCTTGGATCAGATACCAGTCTAAAAGAGCTGAACATGAGCAATAATAATCTACAATCAGGAGTGAAGCTGCTCTGCGCTGGACTGGAAAATATGAAGTGTCATTTGGAGATACTGAGGTAAGTTATGTGACAATAGACAAAAATCGAGCTCAACAAATACATAAGGTGAAAACCACTAAGTATTCAGACCCTTTGCTCAGTATTTAGTAGAAGCACCCTTTTGATCTAATACAGCCATGAGTCTTTTTTGGGAAAGATGCAACAAGTTTTTCACACCTGGATTTGGGGATCCTCTGCCATTCCTCCTTGCAGATCCTCTCCAGTTCTGTCAGGTTGGATGGTAAACGTTGGTGGACAGCCATTTTTAGGTCTCTCCAGAGTTGCTCAATTGGGTTCAAGTCAGGGCTCTGGCTGGGCCATTCAAGAACAGTCACAGAGTTGTTGT
>NW_026127538.1:106644-129718 GCF_022985175.1 Labeo rohita
CTGAAGCGGCATAAATGCATTTACACAGGAATTAAAATAGTGGGAAACATACATCTTTTTAAAATAACTACGTTTTTTTTTTTTTAAAAAAAAGCCTGTTGACTTTTGCCGTTATCTATGGTTATTTCGAAGTTGTTGTTTTTTTTTTTTTTTTTTTTAACGATCGTTTCTTATTTATTTGGTTCTACGGTGTTTGCTGATTTTTACTTTGTGTAATTTATTTCTTATTCGTTTTGCTAATAAACTTTCTACGTTTCTTATATTTATTTGGTTTCTTTTATGTAGGCCTAGCCTAAGTTATTTGTTATTTTATATTATGCATATAGCATGTTGTAAGGTATTTGTATTCGTTTTGTTAATAAAAGTTCCATCATTTAATTTATAGTTTAATTTATAGGCTAAGTGAATTGAACATTGTATTTTGTTGTTGCTTGAATTGGATTCAAGCAATTGACACGGAATGCCGCTAATTTAAAAGTGAAAGTAAAATGTGCACTGCGCATTAGCTATATAAAAGCGAAGTAAAGCTAGTGAAAAGAGGGAAATTGAAGATATGTGCAATTGAAGATCGGAGCCAGTTTCCTACTTTCCTCACGACTGAGAAACTTGTTTCTGGTGTAACCAAACAGTTCACTTGCATGCAAAAGCGAGAAAATAACGAGAAAAGAGTCCTCTCTATCAAGACAAGCTGAGAATCATGGGTCGCGACTCGCGAGGATATAGGGCTTAAATTGAAATTAATTTACCCACTATAATAATAAGATAATATAAATAAAATGAAAAAATGAATTGAAAATGAAATCATGATTGGCTCTCACCATGACTGTTTCGCGTTTCATTTACACTGAATCAAAACAGCATTTCGTCGCCTTTGATACTATAGGGACTGAGGCGGGTCAGACCCGGTATAGTGCTTTAATGCGGCATTGCGTCTTTACATTGAATTCTGAGACGACACAGACCCGCTTTAGAGTAGGGATGGGCGATACCTCATATTTTATTTTCGATCCGATACCGATATTTTCAAGCCAAGTATCGTCGATATCAATACCGATACCGATACCTCTAAACTAAACTGATCTTTTAGATTATTAAAAGAATAAAATCAGTAATTATACTTACTTAACATTATATTTGAAAGTCATGTGTTTTAAACATTTCATAAGTGTTTTTTTTTCCCTTTTTTTTTTTTGATAACACTGTCAGAAATAAAATGTACTAAAATTTTGTATTTTAGCTCTTTACTGGGCAGTAACCTCAAAGGTGCACCTTTCTTTACCCCTAAAAGCCAGGGAGCATACTAGTACCATACAAGTACACACATATTAAGGGTAGATAAGGTACAAAGGTGTACCTTGGAGGGTACTTGATGAAAAACAACCATGGTGTTACATAAGTACTAAAATGTATAATAATAATAATAATAATTAGTAGTAGTATTATTATTAGTAGTATTATTAATTATTATTACCATGGTTTTTGCTGCAAATATTATGCTTGAAATAATGTTCCTGTAGTGTTAACCATGGTAAAAGGAAGCAAGCCAAAAGAGAGAGTGTTAACCATGGTAAATTTTTTGTTACTGCAGTTTTACTACAAATACTGTGGTTACTGTAGCAAAACTGTTTGTGTGTGTGTGTGTGTGCGTGTGTGTGTGTGTAAAAAGCTGCCAGGTCAAACTTTAGCACAAGTTGTTTCTTACAGACAGCGATTACAGGATATAATAACCAATCTGAACTTTTAACAACCAGTTTAAATAAATTTACTTACACAAACTAACAGTAAAAACAGCAAGATTGGGAAAATTAACAATTAAAATAACTATTTTCTGTTTTAATATACTTTGAAAAATGTAATTTAAAAAGCATCTGTGACCAAAGCTGAATTTTCAACATCATTACTCCAGTCTTCGGTTTCACATGATCCTTCAGAAATCATTCTAATATACTTTGCTACTCAAGAAACTTTTTTTTTTTAAATAATGCTTTATTATTTCAATGCCATGAGAACAAGAGGAAGAAACATAATTTCCGATTATTATCAATGTTGAATGAAGCGTCAGCAGCGAACACTATCTGTGATTGGTTGGTTCTGACTTTCAGCATTTGCGTGTGTTCCGATGAGCAGGAGAAATAGTTCTATCCTACACAATACTTCTTTAATAGTCTGTTGTTCCTCTTAGAGGCTTATTTTATGCACCAAACTTCTTGTTAAATAAATAAAATTAATGGTTAAAAATGCACTTAGAATCGATATTTTTATGTGAGGATCGATCCTTTCGATACAACGTCAGTATCGAAAGTATCGATATTTCAGGATCGATCCGCCCATCCCTACTTTAGAGCAGCCTTAAATCGGCTGTGTAAAGAGGCCTTAAGATGATTCCATCAGTGGTGGACAAAGTACACAAGCTGAGTACTTGAGTAAAAGTACAGATACGTATAATAAAATATTACTCCAGTAAAAGTAAAAGTGCTCCTCTTTCAATTTTGCTCGAGTGAAAGTACAAAAGTACCCGATTTTTTATGTACTTAAGTAAAAAAGTACTGATAGATTTATTTTGCAATTTTATATAGGCTACTTAATTGAATTTTATATTAGCCCATATATTTTTATAATCCTACTGCTCAAAATACCTGGGATTTTACCAAAAAATACATTTGTGTTGTTGATATGGACTATGTTGATGAGAGTGATGTAGTAATATTCAATGTGAAGCTTACACAGCAATGTACCTGAGAGAAAAGAGATTTGACCAACAAATTTTCCCCAGTAAGAAAAAAGTGTTTTAAAGCTTGTTAACGTTAGTTATACAAAGTTATAGTTATATATGACATGAGAATAAGGCCTGAAGTTAGCAAGAACATTTTAAGGAAAATATAATTATATTTTCATATAAATAAAATTCATATCTGTCTACTCTAGCTGATCCAAACAATATAAAAAATTATACTGTTGCTAAACAATATAAAAACAGACGTCACGTAGCGCTATGCATAGCATTTTAATAAAACTGCTAACGTTACATCAGCGAGGAATATGAACGTGCATAAGTTATTTTATTTAAGCTGTTATTTAAATTTTTCGCTTTGTGTGTCTGAATTCAAGCATTTCAGGGCGCTTAAACAGATCACCTTCTACAGCAGATGTAATTCACAAACAACGGACAGCTTTGACCTAAATATGATTTTCAGTTATAATAATTAATCCTAAAATTCGACATTAGTAACTTACTTTTCGCAGCATCAGTCGCGCGTGCACAAGATCTCCCGGTTCTTATTTGTAAATTCAGTTGATTGGAGACTCGCTCTAAACGGAGTTGTCGACTCGAGAACAGCTGCAATCGGATCAGTCCAATTCGTGAATGAATCATTTGGTGCGATTGGCGAATCAATTTAACCGGTTCATTCAAAAGAATCAGTTTGTTCATGAATCAGACACCGCTTGTGCGTCTCAGAGCAATTAGTTTGTGTTAAACTGGACTAAACAAACTCCCATTTGGCTCATAAAATCTCTTCAAATGAGACTGAAGTATCTCCTATAGTTTTTCTCTGTTCTTTGTGTCATTAGTGTAAGATCAGACTCACATGTGTCCAGCTCTGTGTCTGTGAAGAGTGACCAGTCAAAAGGTGAACCACCAATCTTCAGTGAGAAAAAAACATCATCTACCAAAAGGTATGACATTATAGCATTATGTTTGCTAATTTTGTCACTGTGGTTTTTCTGATAGATGTTGATGGAATTAAAAAACATAAATCACTGAACACAATGTATGGTGACTTTTATTGAACTCTGTCTGGAGCTTCTTTCCAATAATACAATTATACAGGCAGACATTACGAGGAATAAATTGACCATGGACCATGAAAATAGAGTAGATCAAGCAAGCAAACATTTATAGGCATTGAAGAACAAATTCATCTGTATATTAAACCTTAAACAACAATAAAACCTAATAAATTAGACTGAAGTACATTGTGTAATATTGTTTGTTTTGTTTCTCTGTTCTTTGTGTCATTAGTGTAAGATCAGACTCACATGTGTCCAGCTCTGTGTCTGTGAAGAGTGACTGGTCAAAAGATGAACCACCGAACTTCAGTGAGAAAAAAGCATCATCTACCAAAAGGTATTTAATGTTTTTCTTATTGTTGGTTGCATTTGGACTGCTAGAAAATATTTCATTGAATATTTATCATGAATCTATATTATTTAAATATTTTTAAAATAATAATAATAATTTGATGTCTACTATATATTTTGTAAAGCCCATTAATTTTGGTGCACTAACATAACTGCTGCACATTGTATGAAAATACCCATTGTCAGTGTGGTATATATTATTAATTCACCTGCCCCTGTGTTGTTTGCTTTTAGGATGGAAAATATTTAAATAAGAGACCTAATATTTACCTAAATTTATGCTTAAATAGATCCTATACTTTAACAGTGTGAACTTAAACAGCTATTGCTTTCTGTCTTTGTTCAAAAATATTTGCAAATTATTTCTCTAATAGTTTCCCTAAAAATGCAGTACTTCATTTTATTCACTAATAGGGTTCAATATGAGACATTAGATTCAGACGTCCAGACTCACAGGAAACACAAGAATTTCAAAGACAATCTCCTGTGGATCTTCCAGGTAGGAAAACACAATACTTAATTTCAATAATGTTTAAATTTATAACAAACAAATAGTTTACTGAACAACAATATTCAGTAGAAATTTGATTTCTGTTTTATCTTGATCATTTATGTTTACTTTTAGAAACACAGAAAATGTATTTTTCTTTTATTTTAGGATCTTGAAAGCAAAATAATCACATTTCTGAAGAATGAGATGGAAAAAGTTTAAGAAAATATTACAAGAAGAAGACTTACAATACTTTGTGAAGGATTTTATTGAGAACAGATGCCGTATAAAAAAAAGCAGCTCTTGATCTCACACTCTACTTCCTGAGAGAGATGAAGCAAGATGAAGCTGCTGATACTTTAGAAGGTAAGAGACTCGTGATCATCTGTCACATTGTCACTTATAAATGTAATGGAGAAAATAGTAAAACTAAAATGCTAAAAAAAAAAAAAAAAAAAAAAATCTGTTTTTTTTTGTCCCTGTGTTTAGATGAGCTGTTCTTCATTCATCAGCTAAAATGTAGCTTAAAGGAAAAGTATCAATGTGTGTTTGAAGGAATTGCAAAGCAAGGTGACTCTACACTTCTGAATAACATCTACACAGATCTCTATATCACTCAGGGTTGTAGTGAACAGGTCAATACTGAACATGAGGTAAGACAGATTGAAGTTGCTTCCAGGCGTCATGAATCACAAGAAATACAGGTTGAATGCAAAAATTTGTTTGAAGCACCTGAACAAGACAAGCAGATCAGAACTGTACTGACAAAAGGAGTTGCTGGCATCGGAAAATCAGTCTCTGTACAGAAGTTTGTTCTGGATTGGGCTGAAGGAAAAGAAAATCAAGATATCAGCTTCATATTTCCTCTTCCATTTAGAGAGATGAACTTAAAGGAGAAAGAAAAACTAAGTTTGATGGACCTTATAACTCAGTTTTTCCCTGAGACAAAAGGACTGAACCTTACAAGAAGGAACCAAAAGTCCTGTTCATTCTTGATGGTTTGGATGAATGTCGTCTTCCTTTAAACTTTGATGAAAATGAGACATTGCATGATGTTTCATCACCAGCCTCTCTGGATGTTCTCCTAACAAACCTCATCAAGGGAAATCTGCTTCCTTCTGCTCTCATCTGGATCACCACCAGACCAGCAGCTGCCAGTAAGATTCCTCCTGACTGTATCGACCGGCTGACAGAGATACGAGGATTCAATGATGCACAAAAGGAGGAGTACTTCAGAAAAAGATTCACAGATGAGAATCTGGCCAAAGAAATCATTGATCATGTTAAACAATCAAAGAGTCTCTTTATCATGTGCCACATCCCAGTCTTCTGCTGGATTTCAGCCACTGTTCTCCAGAACATTTTAGAGGAGAAAAAAAATAATGATGTGAAAAATAATCAGGCTGATGACGCCTCCAAAAAACTGCAGGAATCAAATACTGAAGACACTCCAAAGACTCTGACACAAATGTACGCACACTTTCTCAGATTTCAGATCCTGCAGAGCAGACGAAAGTATGATGGAGAATATACACCAGATGTTTCCTGGGATAAAGATGCCATCCTTTCACTGGGGAAACTGGCATTTCATCAGCTGGAAAGAAACAATGTGATCTTCTATGACACAGATCTGAAAGATTGTGGTATTGATGTCTATAAGGCATCAGTGTATTCAGGCATGTGTACCCAGATCTTTAAGGAGGAAACAGGGATTGTTCTTGGTACCATGTACTGCTTCGTTCACTTGAGCATTCAAGAGTTTATTGCAGCCCTTTATGCTCATCTGTTTCTAGACATCAACAAGAAATGTGTGTTTGATCAAGACTTTGTTCATGTTTGATTTCACAAGACAGAACAAGGAAAACATGAAAGTCCTTGCTTCCTTCCCAGACTGTCAAGTCCAAAAAAAACCATGATTGATTTGCTCAAGACTGCAGTGGACAAGGCACTAGAGAGTGATAATGGACACCTGGATCTTTTTCTTCGATTCCTCCTTGGTTTGTCACTCCAGTCCAATCAGCGACTCTTACAGGGTCTGTTGACACAGCAGGATGGAAATGACCAAATCAAAAAGGAAATAGTTCAGTACATCAAGCAGAAATGTGAAGCTAATCTGTCTCCAGAGAGATCCATCAATCTGTTCTACTGTCTGAATGAACTGAACGACCAAACTCTGGTAAAAGACATTCAGACCCACCTTAGCAAAGGAAGTCTCTCATCTGCTGATCTTTCACCTGCCCAGTGGTCTGCTTTGGCCTTTGTGTTGTTGACATCAGAGGAGGAGCTGGAGGAGTTTGAGCTTCAGAAATTCAAGAAATCAGACGAGTGTCTCATTAGATTATTGGCAGTCATCAAAACCTCCAAAAGAGCTCTGTAAGTTAATATTTTTTGCTTTAATCTGAAAAAAAAAAAAAAAAAAAAAAAAAAAAACATCTATATAGGGTTCCCATGCACCCTGAAAAAGCTTGCAAATTAATTACTGATTTTGTAGTCCTGGAAAATGCATGGGAAATTAGAGAAATATAAAATGTAATGGAAAATCTGGAAAATGATAAAACAAATGTTCTTGTGTTTTTCTTTAGATGAGAATGAAGTGTTTTGTTCTTCTTGAAACATGTTAGTAGCAGAAAGTGCTTTGTTCAGGGATGCTGAGGTTTGACATTTTAAATGATGATGTTTAGTCCATCAAATTTCCACTCAAATGTTTGTAGTAAATGCCAACAGATAATCAGCTAGTGATTGTGATTTATTTTAATGTATAATTCCAGCCTTTCTGCAGTACCAGTAGTACCAAATACTGGGTCAATGTGGTACCCGTTAATAGGCAGCTGCTTTCAAACATTCCTGTGTATATATATATATTTTTTTGTCAGCACTCTGTAAAGAGCATTGTGTTTTTACAACATGTTTTTACAGCATTGTGCATTGTAGCCAGTGTTGAGAACCTGATCACAATGGTTAAGGTGTTTAATCAGAATCGCTCAGTAATGCTTTTCCTTGAAACCATGGAACTAGCACTTTCAAATGTATAATTCATTGTAATTATAGGCAAGTTTATTTATATAGCACATTTCATACACAAAGATCATTCAAAATGCTTTGCTCGAATCGTAATCGTAAAGGGACATTAATTTGCAAGGCAGAATCAGAATCAAAACTCATGTAATTTGTTAACAATAGTTTATTAATGAAGGACTAACACATAACTAATCTAAACAAACAAACATGAAGTCACTCATACATGGGGGAATGTTCAGTGAGAAGCAGTTAGAGAGAGACAAGGAAATGAAGCTATGAAAAGAGTCCGTTAACCACCTGCTGTGAAACCATCAGTGCTGTCTACAGCTTACACTAAACTTCTGTTTGTTCAGTTAAGTGTACGATACTTGCATTGCCTTGGTCGTCGAACAAGTGTCCAAATGCAGTCTCTGGTGAAGGTCTTGATGGTTTGGAGAAGTGGTGGTTTTGGAATTTGCAATCACGTTCTTCCGGGTCTGAAGAGTGATGAATTCCAAAGATGTCCTGACTCATTGGTGACTGGGAGTGTCTTCCCATGTGAAAATTGAAGAAGCACCAAGAGCTGAGGGGGACTCAGCTGAAGTCCTGTGATCTTTGGGGAATGGAAAGACAAGGCTGCAAGGCCTGGCGCACATTTAGGGAAGTCCTGAGGAGTTCTAGCTCATCATCTTAGGTTCTCCAAGAACCACTGACTGGCTGATGCGAGTCATGAAGATGAATTCCAGGTTTGAGTGGAACTGTCTGGCTCTCTGTGGTCGAGAGCCACAGCTCTGTATGTTGGGCCTGTCGGGCCCGCCGGGCACGCCCTGTGCCGGCTCAGGCTCCCCGTGGGTTCCTCCACACGGGCAGCAATCGGAAGATGTTGCAGACGAGTGAAGAGAGTGAAGAAGAAGGAAGAACTAGGGAGGCGGTCAACCGTTTGCCTTTAAGCTCTCTGGAGGCTGCGCCTCCAGGAGGTCCACGAACCAATGGTAACTTTCACCTTTGGAGGGAAAGTTTACGACTCTTTGTCTGTGAGCATGGTATTTTTGCATATGTAATTCGATTGGGTGTTGATGCAAAACCTACTAAGGTTTCTTAAAACACTAGTATGTTGCAGGGGTATCAACATCTAATTTACACCATCTTTTAGATCATCAAAATATGAATTAAAAGAGTCTAAACGTGACATAGATGGGCTGTATGACTAGTCATCTATCATATTGCATGCATAAAACAGTAGAAAGACAAATACGAATACAACAGACAAAAATTAAAATACAATGCAGTAATACTGTACACAATGACCTGGGCTATGTGTGATAGGAAGGTCAAAGAAAGGTCTGTCTGTGAATGAATAGGAAAGAGTCTATCTCTATAGAAATTGTGTCTTTCCTATGGCAAATGTAGCATGGGCAGATGTGCATTCCTTGAAGCAATAAAACCTGTGGTATCAGATCGTTGTCCTGGCAACAGCCCTTTTGGGGTGTTAGTTGCTTTGGGGGGGTTTGTCTCCAGAGCTCCAGCATGTAGCTGGCCTGTTGTGTTTAAAGACTATTTGTTAAATGTAACAATTAATGTATGTCTGATTGGCCAGACACTACAATAATAATAATAAAAACAATTATTCACAAAGAGGCAGTAAAATAATCATAAAAACAATAATCACAGCAATAAAACAAAAATAAATACAACTTTTAAAATGATTTAAAAATAAATTTAAAATAAAATTTAAGACCGTTAAAAATGGAAAAAGATTATACATAGTGCAATCAGTTCGGACATAGCACAGTGCTCATTCAGTAAATGCACAGCTAAACAGATGAGTTTTGAGTCTAGATTTAAATGTAGTAAATGTTTTAGCCTCCCAGAGGCTTAATCAGTGATTAATGTCACCTGTTGCCCAGCCAGCGATTGCACTTACAGCAAAGCCAGCAGGGGGCAATAAACAGGCGTAACACCTCCCCCACAAAAATATTCCCCAAAGGAATACAATATATAAAAAAGGGGGGGAAAAAAAAAATTCTTCTTCGCCAGATCCCGATTCACTTCCACTTCAATTTCCGCTTCCTGGGCCCTAGGAAACAGGATAGAAAGAGGAACGAATAGGGAAAAGTAAACAAAACTCATGCTCGAGATAGGGCATCCGCAATTATATTATCACTGCCCCGGATGTGTTTAATGTCAAGTGTGAATGGTTGCAGGATGAGACTCCATCTCATTATTCTTTGATTACGATTCTTCATCCGATGTAAAAACACTAGAGGATTATGGTCCGTGTAAACAATAATGGGACTGGCGGACGATCCCAAGTAGACTTCGAAATGTTGCACAGCCAGAACAAGGGCAAGTGCTTCCTTCTCTACAACAGAATAAACCCTCTGATGAGAATTGAACTTTTTTGAAAAATAACAAATTGGATGCTCTATGCCTTCCTGGCTCTTCTGCAGGAGTACAGCCCCAACTCCCGTTTCGCTGGCATCTACAGCCAAGCAAAAAGGTTGGGAAAAGTCTGGTGCAACAAGCACAGGAGCGCTAGCCAACAAGGCTTTTGCTCCATCAAAGGCCTGCTGAGAAACGGTGGTCCATTCAAAAGGCACTTTGGTACTTATAAGGTCGGTCAGGGGTGCTACAATGGATGCAAAATTTGGACAAAAACCACGATAATAACCAGCCATTCCCAGAAACCTACGCAATTCTCGACGATTTGCAGGTACTGGGAAGGCACAAATGGATTCAATCTTGGCTTCAGTTGGTCGAACCTGTCCATTACCCACTACTTTACCTAAATAAGTAACAGTAGCTTTCCCAAACTCACATTTTGCCAGATTTAAAGTTAAAGAAGCCTCAGTCAAACGGACAAATAATTCCCTGATTGTAACTAGATGATCTGCCCAAGACGAGCTATACAAAATCACGTCATCCAAATAGGCCTCACAGCCAGATAATCCAGACAACACCCTATTTACAAGGCGCTGAAAAGTAGCGGGGGCATTTCGGACCCCAAACGGCATGACCCGATACTGGAGAAAGTCATCAGGTGTCACGAATGCTGACAGTTCCTTGGCCTTAGCAGTCAATGGAACCTGCCAGTATCCTTTTAAAAGGTCAAATTTACTTACGAACTTTGCTGACCCCACTCTATCCACACAATCATCTATGCGGGGTAAAGGGTAACAGTCAGGCTTTGTGACAGAATTCAATTTACGATAATCAGTACAAAACCTGTAGGATCCATCTGGTTTATTTACTAGGAGACAAGGAGAACTCCAAGCACTGAAACTGGCCTCAGCCAAGTTATTATTTAACAAGTAAGCAACCTCCTTTTTCAACAACTCCCGTTTCATTGGGTTTACCCTATACGCATGTTGCTTGATTGGAAGCGCATCGCCCACATCAATGTCGTGTTCAATCATTGTCGTGCAACTAGGCACATCAGAAAACAAGTGAGGAAAAGACTCTACCAACTGCAGCACGTCGCTTCTCTCCAATGAGGAGAGATATGGTAAATGATGGACCAATTTCGTCAACATCTCAGAATTATTCATCCGTCCTTCAATAATACCTCGAGAAGGAAAACGAACCCCATCGTTCCCAACATGATCGGAGGAAGAAATCTTCTGAGAGGAAGTCTCATTCTCAGTAGACTGTAAAGAGTCACCAGTCACAGTGTTTATTAACACAACAGAAGATGTGGGAGGAAAATAGGGTTTTAAAAGATTTATGTGACAAACCCGTACTCCTTTACGTCGTTCTGGTGTTTTCAGAAGATAATTCTGTCCAGAAAGGCATTTCAATACAGGATAAGGTCCTGCAAAACGAGCTTGAAAAGGGTTACTTACAAGAGGTAACAAAGCCAACACTTGGTCCCCAACCTGGAAAGTCCGAGACACCGCTCGTCGATTAAATAACCTTTCCATCTTGTTCTGTGCCTTGCCCAGCTTCCTCTGGGCAATTGCTCGAGCCTCATACAGCCGACACCTGAAACCACTAACATAATCCAGAACATTTTGGGAGGATTCTGGAGAGATCCACTTATCAGCAAGAGCAGCAATGGGACCACGAACTTCATGTCCAAATACCAATTCATTTGGGCTAAATCCCATGCTCTCTTGAATAACCTCTCGAACACCCAAAAGCAACCAAGGTAGCCCTTCTTCCCAATCAGACCCATGCTCCACACAATATGAACGCAATAATGACTTCAGGGTCTGATGGAACCTCTCCAGGGCCCCCTGGCTTTTAGGATGATGTGTGCTGGAAATGTTGTGACTGATTTTTAACTGTCGTAAAGCCTTGGCGAACAGACGACTCATGAAATTAGAGCCCTGGTCCGTTTGAATCACTCTGGGGATGCCGAATGTCGACATAAAGTCAGTCAAACTTTTGAGTACAGACTTGGTAGTGATAGACCTAACAGGATATACAGCTGGAAATCGAGTTGACAAACACATAACTGTAAGTAAATATTGACGACCAGCCTTAGATCGAGGTAAAGGACCTACACAATCAACCAGCAAATACTCAAATGATTTTGACATAGCTGGAATAGGTTGGAGAGGGGCCACAGGAATTTTCTGGTTCGGTTTACCAGTAAGTTGGCACACATGACAAGATCGAATAAACTTTGCCACATCTCTTTTTAATCCGGGCCAATAAAATCTACGCTGTATTCGATCATATGTTTTCCTCACTCCCATATGCCCAGCCAATCCATCATGAGCTAGACTAAGTACAGACTGTCTGAACATCAAAGGAACTACCACCTGAACATAAAACTTAGTAGTGGGTTCAGTTTTACTGATCCACCGTCTAAGCAACAAGCCCCCTTTAAGAAAATAACAAGAGGGTAGCTCAGTCGCAACATCTCTCTCAGTACCCACCATGGAAAACAAAGATTTAAGAGTTACATCTGCGAGTTGTTCTTGGATCAAAGTCTCCCGAGAAACATGGAAGAGGGAGGACAAAAGATCATTTGTTGCTTCTTTCTCATGTGAGATAGACTCTTCAGAAAACAAACCAGATGATTCTAAGATGGGATTGTCTAAAGTCCTACCCAGGGAATCACCTTCACCATCCCCACCATGAGACTGACGTGTTGAAGCAAGTCCACTCTCATTTACATTATCAGAATGTTCCGGTAAGATCTGTCCCATGTTAACCCCACCATCGGAAGGTAATAAATTGAGACCATCTTCACAGAACCTATCAACTTTAAACTGTTTTTCCATGGCTCGGGTGACAGCGCAGGAAGGAAACACATGGGGAAATTTTTGACCACATTCATCAAGAACATTGGCCAGCACAGGTGAGGAGACCACTATAGTAGAGGGCACAGATTTCGATGTCCCCCAAACATTACCCTGAGCAAGATCGTTCCCTAAAATGAAAGAAACGCCTGGAACAGGAAGGGAAGATCGTACTCCAACAATTACATCACCATTTACAAGATCAGATTGGAGATGTACCTTATGCAAGGGAACTTTTAGAAAGGTCATCTCAATACCTCTAATTAAGACATCCTTCCCTGTTGCAGTCAGATCTGAGAGGGGAAGAACTCCCTCTAACAAAAAAGATTGGGAGGCTCCCGTATCCCTCAAGATCTTCACAGGAACTCCTTCCTCCTTTCTTGTCTGAAGAAGTGTTTTGACTCACGGGGTGGACATTTGAAGCAACACCCAATGTTGTCACTGGAGGGGTCCACCGATTTCGAAAAGACCTTTTACTTTGATCATTTGACCCTCTTCCAGGAAAAGAAACTCTGTGAGTCAAAGCAAATTCATCAGCCAATACAGCCGCATCAGCCAAAGTAAGGGCCTTTTGTTCATTTAGGTAAGTAGAGACAGATCCAGGTAGACAGTTTTTAAACTCCTCTACTAGAATTAACTCCCTTAACTGATTCAAGGTTTCTACTTGTTGAGACTGACACCACCTTGTAAACATAATCTCTTTTTCCCTGGCAAACTCCACATAAGTTTGTTTTTCAAATTTTTTATAACCCCGAAATCTTTGGCGATAAGCCTCAGGTACTAGTTCATATGCTCTTAAAATAGCCGTTTTAACCTTTTTAAAATCTGCACTCTCCTCCTCAGAAAGGGTCGCAAACACCTCCTGGGCTTTCCCTGTCAGAACACACTGTAAAAGCAATGTCCAGACCTCCACTGGCCATTTTAAAGAACCAGCAACTCTTTCAAAATGAGCAAAATACCGGTCTACATCACGTTCACAAAATGGGGGAACCATTTTGAGATTTCGACCAACATCAAAGGAAGACTGCGCAACTTGAATGGGCTTAGCAGCTTCAGTTTTCTTAGCTTCCAATTCAAGTTCTAACTTCCTCATCTCATATTGTCTCTGCTCACGTTCACTCTCACGTGCATACTCTAGCTTTTTCAACTCAAACTGTGTACGCTCATGCTCTAACTCAAACTCTAATTTTTTTAACTGAAACCGTTTTTCCCATTCCCTATCTTTTAAAGCCTGTGCACTTTCAAAAGATAATCTCTCAGTTTCAAATTGTGTTTGCTTTTCTTTTGACCCCAAATCTCCCTCCATTTGTGGGAACTCTATTCTAACAGAGCCAACCTCCTTTTCTGTAACAAGAACTCCTTTAGCTATCAACTGGCTTTTAACAGCCCTCAACATATCCTCTTTGCGCTTTTTATCATTGCTAGTCAACACCAAATCATGACTCTCTGCAAGTTCTAAAAGTTGTTCTTTGGTGCACCGATCTAAAAACTTTTCAGAAAGTTCAACACTAAACTCCCCAATGGAAGTCATTTTAAACTAGCAACTACTTAACCCCACAATGAATATTTAATATGCCAATACAGACATACTATATCACACAATCTAGCTTACCAGCCTACTATAAGGTTAAGATCAAGGCAAACTAACTACCAGTTCTTATTACTCAGATCAATCAAACAGGTCGTACAATTACTGCTTTAACACAATTAAATTTCTTTTTGTTATAGGGACAATGAAGCACTACTAATTCATAAGAGGATTTATTACATCATATACAAGCCATCGATATAAAGCTAACGGTAAACAACAACCGTTCACTATCGATCGGCCATGCAACTTCTCAAACATATTCCTCCTATTGTCTACAATTACTATTGTCCCTAAACTCAAAAGGATGCCTGTTAGCTAAATCTATTTTAGCCTATACAAGCAACCATGTACTTCCCGTTTAACAATAACAACAGTAACCCCTAATACTCACACGCAAACACAAAACAACGCTCTCTTTATCAAATTTAATAAAAGAGAAAATTCGGGGGAAAAATACTCACCGGGATTTCCATTGGCTTTTCATCTCCGATATACCTGATCATCACCAAACTAACCTCTCTAGTCTTCAAAGGACTGCCGGGCTCGAGGCAACTTGAAACGCTGAACCTCGTAACAGCCGTTCTCCAAATGAGTTCAGCTGCGCGAGAAGCGTACCCCGACCCGGGATTTCCTTCCAAAAACCCCCCAAAACAAAAGAAGGGAAAAAAAAAAAAAATCAACAAAACAACAAACAGTGTTCCGATGGAAAGACCGCTCACACGCAGCCCAGCTGAAACACTCTAACTAACCGGAGTGAAAGCCAGTTCTCAAAGGAAATCCCAAAGAGAGAAAAAAAAAAAAAAATATATATATATATATACACATACAACGACGAACTCAAAATCCCGGACGAGCCCCCAATTTTATGTTACGGCTGGCTCGTGAGCCGCAACACAAAATAGGCACAACACCACATTTTGGGAAAAACTCCATTTATTTGCCAAAATGATGAAAAAGATACATAACAAACTAGACGTCTAGGGGTGTAAAATAAAATTATACACGCGCGAGTATGTAATGGGAAAACTAAGAAAAGGGGGAGAAAAAAACACAAGCAAACGCAACACCTGAGAGAGAAAAAGCAAAAGACATACCAGGCTTTTATGCATCGTGACTCTCCCAGAGGCTTAATCAGTGATTAATGTCACCTGTTGCCCAGCCAGCGATTGCACTTACAGCAAAGCCAGCAGGGGGCAATAAACAGGCGTAACACCTCCCCCACAAAAATATTCCCCAAAGGAATACAATATATAAAAAAGGGGGGGAAAAAAAAAATTCTTCTTCGCCAGATCCCGATTCACTTCCACTTCAATTTCCGCTTCCTGGGCCCTAGGAAACAGGATAGAAAGAGGAACGAATAGGGAAAAGTAAACAAAACTCATGCTCGAGATAGGGCATCCGCAATTATATTATCACTGCCCCGGATGTGTTTAATGTCAAGTGTGAATGGTTGCAGGATGAGACTCCATCTCATTATTCTTTGATTACGATTCTTCATCCGATGTAAAAACACTAGAGGATTATGGTCCGTGTAAACAATAATGGGACTGGCGGACGATCCCAAGTAGACTTCGAAATGTTGCCCAGCCAGTGATTGCACTTACAGCAAAGCCAGCAGGGGGCAATAAACAGGCGTAACACTCACAACAACATCTCTTCTCTCCTCTGATGATGAAGGAAAATCTGTCAATCACTGGAGATCAAAATAATAACAAATGACAGCAATGCAATTAATGAATGGACCAAATTAAATCCAGCCATACATTTTTTATTTATTTATTTATTTAATTTTTTTTGCATTCACTCAGACATACTGTACAAAAAAAAAGACGGTTGCAAAAAAGTGTTTATTGATGATAAAGTACTTTTAAAATGTCTTTAGGTAAATTGTAATTCAGAAACAGAATTGTCTTGATTTCTCACATTTCACTGAGCCAGAGAGAGACGCGCGCTGCGCTTGTCATATAATCACAATTGTGCAGTGTTTTCAACGACTTAACGTTTATTTTAGGTTTCAGACATTCAAATACACATAAGTACTAGTAAAACAATACATTTAGAGTTTGTAAAATACACACGGATGTCTATGGAAGCAGCAATAACAATCCACTCAAGTATAATTTGCCGACGTGTTTGATTTATATCAGATACACATAATGTAAGTAATGATATAATTCACTCCATTCCTTTCCCAGTTCACCAGACACTTATTTGCATTTATTTCGGGAGTAACTGGTGAATTTATGTGCTGTAAATCCGGGTGACAGGACTCAACGCGAACAAACATGGCGGCGCCCATCTCACGATATAGATCACGATCCAGATCATTTATAAATGTGTTAAAACGGCAAAATACACTCACTCACACGTATTCGTGAATCGGAATATCAGTTGAAGACATGGTAAGCAAGTGTGTTAATATTTTGAATAAAAAAGGAAAAACGAAATAAAAGCGATATGTCATACAGCGCTATAGTGGCTGCGGTGTGTCACGTGGCAATCATGACGCGTCGCCATGGAAACAATAAAGCGAACGTTATAAAATGACGGTCGCCTAAAAAAAACTCACTCTGGGAGGGTCAGATAAAATATTTTAAACTCACCAGTGAAAGGGTTAAACTTTTGGCAGTGTTTTAATTATTACACTGTATGGTGTTAACACATGATGAATTAACTCACATGAACTTGACACTTGTCTGATTCATTGTCTTTTCTCTTTCTGTTTTCAGTCTGTGTAATTGCAGTATTACAGAGAAACAGTGTCTCATCCTGACTTTAGCTCTGAAATCAAACCCATCACACCTGAGAGAACTGAACCTGACAGGGAATAAACTAGGAGACTCTGGAGTGAAAAACCTCAGTGATCTACTGATGAACACACAATTCAAGCTGGAGAAACTAGAGTTAGTATCATTATACTGTACAGCAGTGACAGTGTTATTAGTTTACTGTTCAGTTTATTTTAAGTTTTTGTGTGTATTTGTGACTTTACACTCAAAAATTATTTTTGGCTCTTGTTCATTTTAATTGAAATGAGCTAAAGTAACACGTTTTTGAACATTCACATAGAAGAATCAAAATGATTAAAATCACTTCAACAGTTTAAACCAAAACACTTTATACTCAAAATCTCATGATGAGTCTGAGTTCACATTATATTTGTGAAAAATTCTTCTCCTTAATGATTTGTTTGTAAGATGATCTTCCTCTGTTTGTCTCTTTCTAGTCTTCATTACTGTGGAATTACAGATGTTTCTTCTTTAACTCAGTCTTTGACAAACACAAAAGCACTGCAGTTTCTAAAAGAGCTTGATCTGAGTTTTAATAAGATTGGAGACTCAAAGCAGCAGCTCATTGATGTGCTACGAGACTCAAACTGTAAACTGAGGTGAGTAAACTTCACTTTCTGATATTAAAGAGATTCATTTACCTCTAATATGTGAACAAATATATACTTTCAAATATTTGTGAAAAGAGTTTATCAAATTATCATCAAGCTTTATTTCAAAGGGTTTGTGTCAGAATGAAATGTAAAGTTGATAAAAATGTTGAACACAAAGGAGGAAAGAGAACAAAAGCACACTGTCAGAGCTTTATACAACAACACCTGCTTTATTAATGACATCAGTAATAGTGAATCATTACAGTTTGAAATAGATTTGGTCAGATTGTAGGAAAACGCTGGTAAAATCAGTGCAGATTCCAGCTTCAGCTCACAGCCGTCCAGCATCACATGATCAATGTCTCTGTCTCTTGTGTTTTTAACTTTAACAAGCAACACGTCACATTACTTATGTAAGGTTTAATCAGGGTGCGAATTCCCTCCACCTCTAGTCTAAATATCTCTACCTCTGCTGAATTATTTTTATCCCCGGACAAAATTTACACCCCGCAAAGTCTGCAAAAAAATTAAATGACAAAATAAGTAAACATGCAAAGTGTCAGTCCCATGTGAAATGCATAGTAATTTTGCAGAGTAAACAAGAGATGGCAATTGAAAAAGCAGTGCAGCGCTGTGGAGAAAACATAATGAGAAGAGTTTAAAAGCGACTGAGAATTGCATGTGAACAGTTTATATGATCCACCAAAACAACCTCTCATTTAAAATCCAGCCACGGCTGATAGAACTGCAACAACTCAACGGTGTAAACCTGGAAAACATGCTTCATTCTGACAAGGCTTGTCCTAATATGCTCATGTTTACTGGAGAAACAATGACAGCTCAGTTAGTGCTGCCTGTCCTCGTCCTTTACGTCTGTGACAGCTGTTCAAACTCTTCTAAAGTGAAGACCAAGCATGATCTGCCATGGAGAGGGCCTGGTGTAGAGGCATTGAAGTCAAAATGACACAGTGAGATGTCACAGGGGTCAGTGCTGATTTTGAGTACACTGCGGTCCATGAGACAAGCTGATGGTGTGAATGCAAAAATGCATGAATGATGAATTTGAACGTTTCCACATGTTCAAGGGTGGAAAAGTGTCTCAATCAAGTGACACAGACCATCTAAAGGCAGAAGTATTAGGTGAATGATTTTTGGTTTCTCTGACCTGAGCGCAGGCTGGATGACGACAGAATTATTTCTGCTGCAGCTGCTCTAACTCGGTCAAATTGTCCATCCGATAAAGACTAGCACATCCTATTTAGTGATGACAACTTTTCACGATACACAAGACTCTTGCTGTTGAGGCCACATCAAGTCCCAAACGCCTCAAGGAATTCCACCAATTTAAATGTCATGGTGTCATCAGAGAGAATCTGCACAACGTGCTCACTACTGTCTCCACACTAACAATTTTAACAGCCGAGTGTAAACGAGAATTGAGTGCAATGAATTATATTTATACACCATGCATATACATCGATGGTAGAAACAGAATAAACGTCTCCACACTGAACAGCCTACTGTTTATTTCAGTAAATGGAGCAGGGGTCTCATTCCCTGATGATCCTTGCACCGGAAAGTAGAAAAAAAAACACAGAAGTGTGTCATCAAAGCAGAGTGTTTAGTCTGACAAATAAGCATAAACAAAAAATATTTGTTGTAGCCATTTAAGAAAGTGTTTTTATTTTATTTGTTTAAATATTATTTGTTTGTGTTTTCTTTAGTTTAATTTGTTAATTAAGAAAGAAACTTGTAAGTGTCATAAAATTGGCCGGCAGTACACCGGAAGAAAGGGAGTGGGACAGATATAATTTTTTGGCTTGATGTTTTGGTCGACTGTTTGTTTTGGTAATGGACATTATCAAGTGCACTCATTCAACCCCACAATGCACAGCAATAACGAGTGTACAACTGATAGAGTAATTAGGTTATACATAATTTCCATGACAGAGTTGAAGATAAATCAATTTCATACTGGAGCTGACACAAACAATGGAATTTTCGTTCTTAATATTATTAATATTAAATTATACTATTTTATAATTACATATTCAGAATCAGGTAGAGTCAGTAATTAATCTCATTACAGGATTTTAATGTAACATTTTACTCAATTAAAAAAAATGTGATTGAAATATAGTAACTAAATTGTACTTCGTTACACTGAACTCTGATATCTTCTCTTCTGTTCCACCTTACAGTGTAGATAGAGATGATAACTGCTGTATATTATAATTTGAAGTTGTCTTGAGAGGAGCAGTAAACATCAGGTGAGGATCCACAGAAGAGCTTCACTACTGTGTCTATGAGGAGAAAGAAATGTGTGATAAATGTGTGAATGTGATCCATACAGGTGAAGAGACTCAGACTTTACAATCAAATAATGCAGCATGTGTGTTAGAAACATGTGATATTGAATGATTAATGTTGCTTTAGTATTCAAGTGATCATTTTGTTTAATTTAAAGCTGGAACAGAGGAGGAAGAAGCTCAGATGAGTCTGTCTGGCTCTTCAGTTTAGTAATATTTGTATTAAAATCATCCATAATGATTCAAATGTTTCTAATCATAAATGCAGCACTTAAATGTATGAAAAGAAATTATAAAACCAATCTGTGTGACATTTCCATGTTACTTAACACATTTGTTATATACGGAGCCCCTTAAGGGACATGGTGGTGAAAAAAATAAGAGTGAGTGAAAAAAATTCAGGGTGGGAGGAAAAATATTTTTCAGATTTTTTTGCGTTCCCTCGCAAAACCGGTTGGGTTCGGACAACTCAGCTCACTATGTTCACAACGGAGCGGTTCATATAAGTTTTATACTGAACTTGAACTCAAGTGGCCTATTATAGAAATACAGTCATTTAGTTGCTTATAGTTTCAGGCACGATTTGGGAAAATCCTAAAACACTTAATGTGGATTAATGTACTAAAACAGTGACAGTGGAGGCCCAATTCGGTATTAATAAATGCTATTCATACTAATAAAAATGTTAATATTAATACCCTTAGCATTACTCTGAATAAAGCAGTCATAAATGCAACTTGCTAATGTCTTTTCTCCCCACAGAAAACCTTTAGGATACAGAAAACGCTTAAGGGAAGCTAATGGACGAATTAAGACGGTATTTGTAGTTACAATGGTTTAAGTATAGTAACCATGGTTAATTTGTTTGCTGCTTGTTTAAAAAAAAATACAAAAATAATACGTTTTTGAAAGAAAAAATATAAAACAAATAAGTCACGCAGGGGCGTAGATTTAGGGTGGACGGAGGGGATGTGTCCCCACCAATATCCTCCGACCATTGAAATGTCCCCACCAATAATTTAATCCATTTAAAAAAAAATAAAAATCGTGCTGTCAACATTAACCTAGACACGCAGAAAGGGATAAATCACGTTCTCTCCTTGAGTCCTCCCGCCCCCAAAACACATATGAACATGTTGATTGGCTGTGCCTTTCCCTGCTATCATGTAAGAGGCTATGACTGCGTTCAGATACAAGCAGCGCCAAATGCAGTGAAATAAACTAAAAGAAATAATTTAAAACTGAAAGTATGGGCTCACGTATCGCTCTCCTTCAGCACAAATCCAAATGTTTAAATTTTCGCAATGTATTTGCAGCTAAACCATTAAATTAACCGGGTTTTGTACGTTCCAATATCGACATGAAAAAATCATAGTGAACAAAAATGTGCCGCAGTGGATTGGACCGGTGCACAGACTAATACAGACTATTTAAACTGACTAGTGTAAGTTTGTATCTGTTTGGGTGATTCTGTGTATTATTTTAATAATGAACAGGCTGCGAGGCGCCCGCGCGATGGGGGGGATGGGGGGTCATAGGTACCCACCAATGTCCAGAGCAAATCTACGCCCTTGCATAACTGCAACCATTTGCTTAGTTATTGAATGAATGAATGAATGAATGAATGAATGACTGAATGACGCGACGCCTTGCTCATTAAGACAGTGACATGCCGCCGCCTACTGGAACGTTTGAGAACCACTAGTTTAATGGATTACTTCATTAATTGCCTATTTTTAATAAAACATAAAATGTTGGCTTTTTATATCACTGTCTTCCTATATTAATTAAGGCTTAACATGCAATTTAGAGCTTTCTGTTCATATTCGGGGCACCTGCTTTCCTACATTTAAAATGTATAACTGTATACGGAGTTCGGCCTTTTATACTCTATTATCCTGTTAAGTTTCTTTCTGGGGGATATGCTTAACGTGCAATTTAGCAGGTTACGTTTATATACTGAGCTATTCTGGTATATAAGGTGTGTACTGAACTTGGTCCTACAGTGTTTTACATTTTAGAATGTGCAAAAATCGTGTCTTGATGTATTTATATAATAGCCTACTTCAGTCCAAGTTCAGAATCAAACTCTGAGTCGCTCAATTGCGAACGTGCAATGTAGGAACCACTACAAGCTGTAAAGTTAACAGATAGTGTTTGTCCGAACTCAACTGGTTTTGCGAGAGAACGCAAAAAAATCTGAAAAATATTTTTCCTCCCACTCTGATTTTTTTCACTCACTCTGATTTTTTTCACCACCATGTCCCTTAAGGGGCTCCGTAGTTATATCATATTTTATACACATTGTTATTCTCTTTTATTTTATATTAGGTTAGTTATGTGTGTGTGTGTGTGTGTTGTTAATGTACAGATATCCAGTATATTGTGTTTGTTCTGTGGATGGAGTCTCTCCTTCATCAGTTCAGACCAACTAAACATTTTCACCAGTTAACAGCATTTGTGTCTTTCAGTCTCCTCTAGATAGTCAAATACATTTGTCTTTTTCACCCCATTTATATTTGAATATAGATAAAATGTTACATATACAGTTAAAAACAACTACTTTGTTTAAAAAGTTCACTTGCCTGTTTTAAGTATTAAATATTTTGAGAAAAGTCTCAGTCTTTGATTTGGTTTCCAAC
This sequence comes from Labeo rohita, assembly GCF_022985175.1. Classification (NCBI taxonomy): domain Eukaryota; kingdom Metazoa; phylum Chordata; class Actinopteri; order Cypriniformes; family Cyprinidae; genus Labeo; species Labeo rohita. Next base: position 129,445 of record NW_026127538.1, read on the forward strand.
TTTCTTCAAAAATATTTCATGTTCTACAGACAAGTGAAAGAAAACAAGGAACATACAGGTTCTTATTTAGCACTTATATCTTATAAAACTATCAAACAACAGATATTTTGACTTTAAATACTTTTAATTAAATGAATTACTTACAAATACCAGAAACTGTAAAGTAAATCACTGCAGAAGTGTTAAAGTGTTTGTGAACAGGAAGAACAAAGACAGTGAGGATCTCAAACTAAAGTCTTCTGTATCAGCAGTGATGTTGATGTTGATGTTGATG